>NC_057813.1:283751116-284051116 GCF_018294505.1 Triticum aestivum | reverse complement strand
CAGGAGAGGAGGAGACCCACCTGGGAGTTCCAGAACGCGGCGGATATCATGAGGCTGCGCCCGGGCCTCAACTTCAACTTCACTGTCCTGGAACTGGACGCGATGATCCTGGAACTGTTCAAGCGCGATCCTCAGCATCCTGAAGCGTTCATGTTGTCGAGGGGTGTCGTTTCGCTGTGCAACAACTCCTCGCTCGACCGCATCCGTGCAATGATGCCGCTGTGCGACTCGCATGGAATTGTCCCAACTTGGCAAGAGCCTGCGGACGTTGTCACGCAGGAATTCTTTGACGGTCTGGTAGAAGTGCCGGTCCGCCCCGATGAACAGAAAAGCCTCACCCGCGACACCACCGATGCGGGGATGCAGCGCATCGCCACTAGGCTGGAAGAGGCAGCAGCAGCCGCTGCCGCGGGTGAGTTTGGATTCACCATGGAAGAGGCAGAGGCAGCAGAGGCGGCAAGCCTTGTCGAGCGAGAGGACTTTGCCGGCGAGGAAGAGTTTGTCGGGCCTGAAGCTGAGTCGAGCGAGCCCGCCAAGGGCGCGAGCGACTCGTTGAAGATCGGCTCCTCCTCCTCCCCACCTTCAGGCAGCTCGCCGCAAGCGGAGCCCCCAGCTCCACCAAGAAGGCGTCTACGGCGAGAACCTACGGCTCATCCGGAGCTTGACGTTCCCCGGCAAGCTTGCCGAAGCAAAACTTGTCGGGAGCGTCTGCTTCAACGGAACAAACCCTAAGGCTTGCCGGAGCAGACTGCTCCTCAGCACCTTCGGTGTTGATCTTGAGGACCTTCTTGGCGGCGGCTTCGGGGAGCTCTGCCAGAAAATAGTCACCAGAAATCAACTTCCTCTTCTTGCTCTGTCCAGTTGATGGCGTTACAGACGGTTGAGTCAGCTTGAGCACAAAGATCCCTAGTTCCACAGGTAACTTAAGTGTGGCGCACTTCGACAGGCCATCGGCAATGTCGTTCTGAGCTCTTGGAACATGTTCCATCTGTAGGCCGTCAAAGTGCTCTTCTAGCTTTCTCACTTCATCAACGTAGGCTTCCATCAACGGACTCTGATAATTCTTGTTCACTTGGCGGACGACAAGCTGTGAGTCGCCCCTGACAATGAGCTTCTTGATCCCAAGGTCTGCTGCGATCCTGAGACTGGCAAGCAAACCTTCATACTCTGCGGTATTGTTCGTTGCTTGCTCCTTGGTAAAGTGCATCTGAACTACGTACTTGAGGTGCTCTCCGGTGGGTGCAACAAGTAGCACGCTCGCACCGGCGCCTTGCAGCGAGAAGGCACCATCAAAGTACATCAGCCACTCTTTGCTGGCTTCCTTAACGGGGATGCTTGTTTCTGGAATTTCTTCATCTTGTGTTGGCGTCCACTCTGCTATGAACTCTGCCAATGCTCTGCTTTGGATAGTTGAAGTGCTCTCAAACTTGAGGCCAAAGCTTGACAGTTCCAGTGCCCACTCAACAATCCTGCCTGTTGCTTCTGGATTTTGCAGTATCCTGTTCAGCGGAAAACGAGTGACGACTGTGATCTCATGTGCTTGGAAGTAATGGCGCAGCTTTCTCGAGGCCATGAGAAGGCCGAAAAGCAATTTCTGCACACCAGAGTACCTTGACCTAGCCCCTTGCAGAAGGGAACTGACAAAGTAAACTGGGCGCTGCACCATTCTTTTCTGCATCTTCTCACGCGCCTGCGCAGATCCATCTTTGTTGGGACCAGAGCTTGTCGGTGAAGTCCCCTGCTTGTCGCTGGATGCATCTGCCGTGGTTGCTGGCTCATCATCCGCCTCCCTCTCCGCTACTAACGCAGCACTAACCACTTGATTGGTTGCCGCTATATACATCAGCAACTTCTCTTGTGGCTTAGGTGCGACAAGCGTTGGAGTGGAGGACAGGTATCTCTTTAAGTCCAGCAGCGCAGCCTCCGCTTCCGGAGTCCATCTCATTGGTCCTGCCTTTTTCAATATTTTGAAAAATGGCAGGGCGCGCTCAGCAGACCTAGAGATAAACCTGCTGAGAGCAGCTACGCAACCGGCAAGTCTTCGTACATCCTTGATGCACTTTGGTGCTTCAATCTGCTCAATGGCCTTGATCTTGTCGGGATTGGCTTCAATTCCCCGCTCAGACACGAAGAACCCGAGAAGTTCGCCGGAGGGGACTCCAAACACACACTTCTCGGGGTTAAGCTTGAGGTTGATCTTGCGCAGATTTGCAAAGGTTTCGTCTAAGTCTTGAATCAGAGTCGCCTTGTCCTTGCTCTTGACCACTATGTCATCCATGTAGGCTTCCACATTTCTGTGTATTTGCGGTTCAAAAGCGTCATGGACTACCCTTGCAAATGTTGAACCAGCATTCTTTAAACCGAAAGGCATCCGTACGAAACAGTATGTGCCACATGGGGTGATGAATGCGGTCTTCTTGTGTTGGCATCCACTCTGCTATGAACTCTGCCAATGCTCTGCTTTGGATAGTTGAAGTGCTCTCAAACTTGAGGCCAAAGCATGACAGTTCCAGTGACCACTCGACAATCCTGCCTGTTGCTTCTGGATTTTGGAGTATCCTCTTCAGCGGAAAACGAGTGACGACTGTGATCTCATGTGCTTCGAAGTAATGGCGCAGCTTTCTTGAGGCGATGAGAAGGCCGAAAAGCAATTTCTGCACACCAGAGTACCTTGACCTAGCCCTTTGCAGAAGGGAACTGACAATGTAAACTGGGCGCTGCACCATTCTTTTCTGCATCTTCTCACGTGCCTGCGCAGATCCATCTTTGTTGGGACCAGAGCTTGTCGGTGAAGTCCCCTGCTTGTCGCTGGATGCATCTGCCGTGGTTGCTGGCTCATCATCCGCCTCCCTCTCTGCTACTAACGCATCACTAACCACTTGATTGGTTGCCGCTATATACAGCAGCAACTTCTCTTGTGGCTTAGGTGTGACAAGCGTTGGAGTGGAGGACAGGTATCTCTTTAAGTCCTGCAGCGCAGCCTCCGCTCCCAGAGTCCATCTCATTGGTCCTGCCTTTTTCAATATTTTGAAAAATGGCAGGGCGCGCTCAGCAGACGTAGAGATAAACCTGCTGAGAGCAGCTACGCAACCGGCAAGTCTTCGTACATCCTTGATGCGCTTTGGTGCTTCAATCTGCTCAATGGCCTTGATCTTGTCGGGATTGGCTTCAATTCCCCGCTGAGACACGAAGAACCCGAGAAGTTTGCCGGAGGGGACTCCAAACACACACTTTCGGGGTTAAGCTTGAGGTTGATCTTGCGCATATTTGCAAAGGTTTCGTCTAAGTCTTGAGTCAGAGTCACCTTGTCCTTGCTCTTGACCGCTATGTCATCCATG
Organism: Triticum aestivum; assembly: GCF_018294505.1. Taxonomy (NCBI): domain Eukaryota; kingdom Viridiplantae; phylum Streptophyta; class Magnoliopsida; order Poales; family Poaceae; genus Triticum; species Triticum aestivum. The sequence goes on along the minus strand of NC_057813.1, from coordinate 284,047,778 downwards.
TAGGCTTCCACATTTTTGTGTATTTGCGGTTCAAAAGCGTCATGGACTACCCTTGCAAATGTTGAACCAGCATTCTTTAAACCGAAAGGCATTCGTACGAAACAGTATCTGCCACATGGGGTGATGAATGCGGTCTTCTTGTGTTGGCGTCCACTCTGCTATGAACTCTGCCAATGCTCTGCTTTGGATAGTTGAAGTGCTCTCAAACTTGAGGCCAAAGCTTGACAGTTCCAGTGCCCACTCGACAATCCTTCCTGTTGCTTCTGGATTTTGCAGTACCCTCTTCAGCGGAAAATGAGTGACGACTATGATCTCATGTTCTTGGAAGTAATGGCGCAGATTTCTCGAGGCCATGAGAAGGCCGAAAAGCAATTTCTGCACACCAGAGTACCTTGACCTAGCCCCTTGCAGAAGGGAACTGACAAAGTAAACTGGGCGCTGCACCATTCTTTTCTGCATCTTCTCACGTGCCTGCGCAGATCCATCTTTGTTGGGACCAGAGCTTGTCGGTGAAGTCCCCTGCTTGTCGCTGGATGCATCTGCCGTGGTTGCTGGCTCATCATCCGCCTCCCTCTCCGCTACTAACGCAGCACTAACCACTTGATTGGTTGCCGCTATATACAGTAGCAACTTCTCTTGTGGCTTAGGTGCGACAAACGTTGGAGTGGAGGACAGGTATCTCTTTAAGTCCTGCAGCGCAGCCCCCACTTCCGGAGTCCATCTCATTGGTCCTGCCTTTTTCAATATTTTGAAAAATGGCAGGGCGCGCTCAGCAGACCTAGAGATAAACCTGCTGAGAGCAGCTACACAACCGGCAAGTCTTCGTACATCCTTGACGCGCTTTGGTGCTTCAATCTGCTCAATGGCCTTGATCTTGTCGGGATTGGCTTCAATTCCCCGCTGAGACACGAAGAACCCGAGAAGTTTGCCGGAGGGGACTCCAAACACACACTTCTCGGGGTTAAGCTTGAGGTTGATCTTGCGCAGATTTGCAAAGGTTTCGTCTAAGTCTTGAATCAAAGTCGCCTTGTCCTTGCTCTTGACCACTATGTCATCCATGTAGGCTTCCACATTTCTGTGTATTTGCGGTTCAAAAGCGTCATGGACTACCCTTGCAAATGTTGAACCAGCATTCTTTAAACCGAAAGGCATCCGTACGAAACAGTATGTGCCACATGGGGTGATGAATGCGGTCTTCTCTTCATCCTCTTCTGCCATGAAGATCTGATGGTATCCTGAGTATGCATCAAGAAATGAAAGCAAGTCACATCCGGCCGTGGAGTCAACAATCTGGTCGATGTGCGGCAAGGGAAATGGGTCTTTGGGACAAGCTTTATTGACATCGGTAAAGTCGATACAAAGCCTCCATTTCCCGTTTGCCTTGCGCACAACTACAGGGTTGGCCAACCACGTAGGATGGAGCACTCCTCTAACGAGGCCTGCTGCTTCCAATTTCTTGATTTCTTCTGCGATGAATTCTTGGCGCTCCACTGCCTGTTTCCTGACTTTCTGCTTGACGGGCCACGCATGAGGACAGCTAGCAAGATGGTGCTCGATTACTTTCCTGGGAACACTGGGGATGTCAGATGGTTGCCATGCAAATACGTCGATGTTCGCCCGCAGGAAAGCAACGAGCGTGTTTTCCTATTTAGGGTCGAGAGTGGCACTGATTGTGAAGGTACCACCAGTGCCATCCTCCTTGGCAGACACCTTCTTGGTCTCTGGTGGAGCTACCATTGTTTTCTTACACTTGCCGGTGGAGCTCGATGGTGCGTCCTTGACGGTAGCGCAGCACTCCGAAGAGGTGCGCTTGCCGGAGTGGGCATCAGAACTCTTGCCGGACTTGGTCTTCTTCTTTGCCCCGGGAGCTTCAACGGCAAGTGACTTGCGATCTGTTGTGGCTGCTGCTTCCCGGTAGATCTTGTCGGCGCAGATAAGAGCATCCTTTTTGTCGCCAGGTACAGAGATGACACTTATCGGGCTTGGCATCTTCAGCATGTTGTATGCATAGTGAGAGGCTGCCATGAACTTGGCGATTGCTGGACGGCCGAGTATCCCATTGTAAGGCAATGGAAAGTCAGCAACGTCGAAAGTGACCCTCTCAGTCCTGAAGTTCAACTCGCTGCCAAATGTCACCGGCAATGTGATCTTTCCCTTCGGCTTGCTCCTTCCCGGATTGATGCCTTGGAATGTGCCGGTCTCTTCGAGCTCGCCATCAGGGATCTGGAGTTTCTGGAGTACCGCGGAGGAGATCAGGTTCAAGCTGGCCCCGCCGTCAACTAGCATCTTAGTGACCTTGAGGTTGCGGATAGTTGGTGAAACCAACATCGGCAAGCACCCGACCGCAGTTATGCGATCAGGGTGGTCCTCAATATCAAAGATGATAGGCGTACTGGACCATTTCAGAGGCTTGCGTGACTCGACGGGTGGTTCTGCTGCATTGACTTCCCGCACCCACTGCTTGAGCTGGCGGTGTGAAGTATGCAGAGAAGCACCGCCGTCAACGCACAAGACCTCTGTGGCTTTCTGGAACTCCTGCTCATCGGACTCGACATCATCCATATCTTCATCATCGTCATCATCTTCATCCTTGTCGCGGCCGCGGGGAGGTCTGTCTCCTTGCCGCTGCTTGGCCTTGCCGCGGCGTCCTCCTCGGTCGGGGCGTTTCTTGCCGGCTCCTCCAGCACCTTCCTGGGCCTTCTCCTTGTCGCGTCGCTCGTATTCAGCCTTTTGCTGCTCGACAAGCTATTCGACCTTCTTGCAGCTATGGAGGTCATGGCCCTTGGTGCGGTGGATCTTGCAGTACTGCTTGTTGGTGCCGTCCTGCTTGTCGGCGACCGCCACAGCCTCCTCGCCAGAGCTACCAGCTTTGGCTTTCTTGGCGCCACCTCCGTTGCCGGACTACTCAACGACTAGCACATCTTTGCCTTTCTTCTTCCTGTTGTTCCGCCGCCGGTTTTTCTTTGCCGGTGCAGTCTCCTCACTATCAGATCCTCCTGCTCCTATATTCTCTCCGGGGAGTTTCCTCCCTTCCTCAGCACGTGCACACTTGTCGGCCAGTGCATATAGCTCACTGACGTCTCTGATCTTGCACATCGCCATCTCCTCCCGCATCCTGCAGTTTCGCACGTTCTGATGGAACGCGCTGATTACCGCGACAAGGTGGACATCTAGGATGTTGTGCTGTACACGGCTGAATCTCTAAATATACTTGCGCATTGGCTCTCCTTCCTTCTGGGCGAGCAGATGAAGGTCACTCTCTTGGCCATGAGGCTTGTGGTCGCCTATAAAGGCGCCGACAAACTAATGGCATAGGTCTACCAAGGAGGATATGGAGTTGTCCGGCAAGTGCATGAGCCAAGATCTGACATTGGGCTTGAGCACCAGCGGGAAGTAGTTGGCCAGGATCTTGTCGTCCCACCCCCCGGCAGCTTGCACCGCGATGGTGTAGAGGCTGAGGAACTCCGACGGATGCGACTTGCCGTCGTACTTCTCTGGCACGTCTGGCTTGAAATTCTTCGTGCTGGGCCACTGGACTTGCGGCAGCTCACGAGTGAACGCAGGGCAACCTACCGTGTACAGCAAGTCGCCTGGTTCCCCTGGTGCATGCATGTCGACAGAGGGCCCAGCGCGCTGGTCTGATTGATGCCGCGCTTCTCTTCGGCGCTCGATGCGAGTACGAGCGTCTTCTTGCTGTCGTTCGTGAAGAACTTGGCGCTGATCGCGACGAGCTCGTGGATGTAATGATGCGGTGGAGTCGCTGTCGAGGTGGATCCGGCGAGTCGGCGATCTTGGTCTTCGCGGTGGAGAGTGCATGGTGGTTGCACCCCCACCAGTTTCGTTGCCAACGGCTCGTGCCTGGCGGTCCTGCCGCGGCAGCGATGCACTCGGCTGCCGCGGAGTGTCGCAGTTGGCGAAGCCGATGAGACTCTGAATGGTGGCCCTCCATTCATCGATCTTGTCTGCCGTCGGAGGGTAATCCAGGAGCAGTTGAGCTTGCGCCAAAGCTTCTGCTGGAGTGGTGGGCGGCAATGGCGAACGGTGCGAGGAGCGGGATATGCTCGGACTTCTAACTATGTTAGAAGGAGCAGTATCCCGTCCAGGCGACCGTGTCTCGCTCGTGCCAGCACGTTGGCATGCATGCTGGTCTTGAGAACCCCGAGATCCACCAGCTCGATCTTGGTCCAACAAACGTATGGCACTGCGAATACCATGACGTTGTCGATCTTGCGCCTCCTAAGACGGGCGCGGTGCATGTACGGACGCCGAGGTCTGCGCAGCCTTGTCCTTGGACCTGGCAGCACCGTGAGCTCCCTCGTCGACGCCCGTTCTTCCGCCAGCGTCTACCCCACCACTCGTTTGCTCCGGTGGTGGTGGGATCGACGTGGACGGAATAGCTGCCGCCGAAGTCTTCTTCTTCGGTGGCATGTTGATGAAGACTATGAAGATCTAGCTCGTGTGAACGCCGGATCAGGTTCACACAACCTCGACTCCCCCTACCTGGCGCGCCAAAGATGTCGGGGAAACTGATCCACGAACACCTATGGGACCGGCGGGCCGAGCCCCTTTCGGTTCGGTGGGGGGGCAGAGATCGCATGAAGAGCGGATCGAGGCGAAGCACACGAGCAGTTTACCCAGCTTCGGAGCTCTCCGGAGAGATAACACTCCTACTGCTGCATGTCTGAGTGTATTGAGTTCTTGCTCGGGAGCGCTGAGTGCTACAGTACACACTAGCTGCTAACGAGACCGAACGTGAGTGTTTTTCTGCCTCCCCCACCCCTCTCTACGTTGCGCATGGGCCTCCTTTTATATGCTGAAGGGTTCACCGACAGGTGGCAACTTAGATAAGGGTAAAAATGGAAAAGGAATTGCGGTTGGTACAACCACCTGTACAGTGTATCCTACCTAACCCTGACGGCAGGGGACAAAGGCATTAAATGCCCGTCTGTGTTGCCCAAATAGTGCAGAAAGGGACCGTCAGGGACGCCACCGCTCGCCATGATGGCAGTCTTGTCAGCGTCGCTTGCCACCGCGCACCGCTGGCTGCACAGCCTCCTGCCACACGTGCCTGGAAAGGCCCCAGGGCGACACGTTGGTGGATGTGCTGGAGCACGGGTACAGAGTGGTAGCTTGCCGCGGCAAGCGCCTTGCCGCGGCCGTTGTCTTGTCGCGTCCGGAAGCTTGTCGCTTGCCGGGCCTTGCCGGGACGCGTGGCGCGTCGCGGCAAGTTCCTTGAGATGCCTTGGTTGGCCTTCCCGGCAAGCTCCTCTTGCCGGGGCCTTGTCTCCTTGGCTTGAATACTTTGTTCTTGAATGGTTCCAAAGGAAACACGGAGGACCTTGGCAGTCACCCGGCAAGCCTTGCCGCGGTGTGTTGCGACTGCCCATGCACAAGTTCGGGATACTAGGGTACCCCTACTCTAGTACACCGACAATAGCCATAGCCAGAAACCCTAATCAGTTCGGTCTCACCGACAGGGATCTTGGTCTCACCAAGATGGGATTGCTAACTATCTATTTCCCTTCATAGAATTTCAGTCTCATCGAAATGAGCAATCGGTACCACCGAGTTTGTAGTGCAACATCTCTGTTTCCCTTTTGTAACGTTTCGGTATTACTGAAAGGAGTGATCGGTCACATCGAGTTTGCCTGACCAACTCTCTGTTAGCTTATTAATGAAATTGGTCTCACCGAGTTCACATAATCGGTCAAACCCAGATGAGGTTTTGCCCTAACCCTTGCTCATCAGTCCCACTGAGTTGATCATGTCGGTCCCAACGAAAATCCTAACGTTCACATTTTGAACTGAATCGGTCTCACTGAGTTCACTTATTCGGTCTGACCGAGTTGGCTTAATTGTGTGTAACGGTTAGATTTTTGTGGAGGCTATATATACCCCTCCACCTCCTCTCCATTAGTGAGAGAGCCATCAGAATGTGCCTACACTTCCACTACTCATTTTTTGAAAAAGAACCACCTACTCATGTGTGGAGACCAAGACATTCCAATCCTACCACAAGAATCTTGATCTCTAGCCTTCCCCAAGTTGCTTTCCACTCAAATCATCTTTCCACCATAGCCAAATCTACGTGGGCAATGGCCATGGTGCGATAGACAAGGTTGCTTCTTCGTGGGCGGAGCCCTCCGTGGACTCGCGCAACCGTTACCCTTCGTGGGTTGAAGTCTCCATCAACATGGATGTACGATAGCACCACCTATCGGAACCATGCCAAAAATCTCCGTGTCTACATTGCGTTTGCCTTTCCAAACCCTTCCCTTTACCTTCATATGCAATGATTTACATTCCGCTGCTATACTCTTAGAATTTCATGTGTAGGTCGATTGCTTGACTTGTCCTAAGTTGCTAAAATCTGCCAAGACTTAAAATTGGGAAAATGCTAGATTTTTATTTGGTCAAGTAGTCTAATCACCCCCCTCTAGACCTACTTTTGATCCTACATTGATGTGTATCATATGGTATTATTTTAGTACGAACTCTAGGTCTGTTTGTGACACTTATAGGGATAGCTCAATAGATTGATCGGAAAGGATAATTTTGAGGTGGTTTTGTACCCTACAAACAATTTCATCTTATGTTCTCTGCTTGATAAGAACTTTGGAGTGATTCTTTGTCGCACGTTGAGGGATTGCTATATGATTCAATTATGTTAGCACTGTTGAGAGATTGCACTAGTAAAAGTATGAACCCTAGGCCTTGTTTTCAAGCATTGCAATACCGTTTGTGCTCCGTTTTATTAGTTCCTACCTTGCTGTTTTTATTTTCAGATTACAAAAACCTATATCTACTATCCATACTACATTTGTATCACCATATCTTCACCGAACTAGTGCACCTATACAATTTGCCATTGCATAAGGTGTGTTGGGGACAAAAGAGATTTCTAGTATTTGGTTGCAGGGTTGTTTGAGAGAGACCATCTTCATCCTCCGCCTCCCACGTATTGATAAACCTTAGGTCATCCACTTGATGGAAAGTTTCTACTATCTACAAAACTCTGTGCTTGGAGGCCCAACATGAGTCTACAAGAATAACTTGTGTAGTGGACATCAAGCTCTTTTCTGGCGCCCTTGCCGTGGAGGTGAGTGCTTGAAGGTATATCTTTATATCTTGCAATTGAATCTTTTAGTTTCTTGATTTATCACTAGTTTGGTTTATAAAACAATACTGCAAAAAATGCAATTGAGGTTGCCTCATATACTTCATCTTTATTAATGTCTTCCGTGAAAATAATGGAAAGAAAAAATGTGCTAATTGATAGAAGAAGAAATTCAGTGAAATGTTTGGCATAAAATCCATGAACGATATGATTGCAATGTTGCTAGTATGAAATCTTGGAATATCCATAATGCTAGTGATATGCAAATCCATAAGCTTGTGGATGCTATGTTTGATGAAGATGATATTTTTAGTCCCCCAAGTTTTGATGAGAATACTTATTATGATGATCAATGATGAAAGTAGGTTTGGAAGAATGTCAACTCTAGGTAATAATGATCCCACTATTTTGTAGGGTGTTGAAGCTTATTGTAATAATAATGAAAGTGGATTTGGAGAGGTCATGACTTTATTTAGTGATGAATATACTATTTTGGAAGAGGTTTCAATTTATTTTGACAACAAAGTTGCTATCTATGATGACTATGGTGATGACATGTATGCTATAAAGAATAATGAACCATGAAACTTTTCATCATAATTTTCATGTTCAATTTGATTATTTCAATCAAGTATCTCATGATAGTTGTTTTGTTGAGTTTGCTCCCACTACTACTGATGAGAATAAATTTGCATATGTGCAAAGTAGTAAAATTTCTATGCTTATGAATCATGAAAAGAATGCTTTATGTGATAGCTATATTGTTGAATTCATTCATGATGCTATTGAAAATTATGATGAGAGAGGAACGTATGCTTTTACATATCTCAATGATATCAAATTTCCTCTCAATGTGTTGAGAATCTTGAAGTCATGCTTGTTTTGCCTTCCTATGCTAGATGATTCTTGTTCCCATAAGTTGTTTGCTCACAAAATCCTTATGCATAGGAAGTGGGTTAGGCTTAAATGTTCCAGTCATATGCTTCATGATGCTCTCATTATGTTTCAATTCTTATCTTTTATGTGAGCATCATTGAAATCATCTTGCCTAGCTAAAACGCATTAAAGAAAATCGCTTGTTGGGAGACAACGCAATATTTTTACCTAATGTTTTTGTGTGTTCACATGATTAAGCTACTGTAGTAATCATTTTTGTAGCTTTTGTTTCAATAAAGTGCCAAGTGAGCCTTTGGATAGTGCGGATGATAGTTGACTTGATTCTGTGCAAAAAACACAAACTTTTAATCCCAGTAACATAATTGTTTAAATTCACTAGAACGTAATAAAATTCTGAAATTTTTATGCATAATTTATATACAAATTTTCTACGCTTTCTGAATTTTTCAGGATTTTTGGAGTTACAGAAGTTTTGTCATTGTTCAGATCATTTCAGGCTGTTCTGTTTTTGACAGATTCTGTTTTCAATGCACAGTTTGCTAGTTTTATGGTTTTTATGGCTTATATTGGTCAAAATAAATTGTAGAAATGATAGGGTACAGTATGTATTGTGTGAGAAAATTATGAATCTTGTCTTGGCAGTACCAAAGTGAATGATTTGCTCTTTATCATACTAACTTATCTCATGAAGTTCCGTTAAGTTTTGTGTGATTGAAGTTTTCAAGTTTTGGGTGAGATATCGATACGAGGAGAATAAGGTGTGGTAAGACCCTAAGCTTGGGGATGCCCAAGGCACCACAATGTAATATTCAAGGAAGACCCAATCGTCCAAGCTCGGGGATGCCCCGGAAGGCATCCCCTCTTTCATCTCCAACATTGTCGGCAACCTCACTTGGAGCTATATTTTTATTCGTCACATGACACTACAAAAAAAACACTTCCATCATGATACGTGTTTGTCACAGTAGGTCACATTTTCTGTCATGCATGTACATCCATGACGATTTTATGTCAGTATCAAGATAGTCATCCATGTGCTGTCGTAGAAGTGTTCCATGACATTACCAAAATTATCATCACAGAAGTGTCCACTTCCATGACGATAAATGCCGCGTCATGGAAGTGCTTTCGTTAAGGGTGACTGATAGGTGGCATCCACCGTAACGGGTCACCGTTAAGCTATCAGGTCTGGTTTTGGATCCGATAACCCGCTAACAGCCCAGACCAATGTGGATTTTCCACATGTAAAATTCTCATTGTACGGAGGAAACACGTGTTGGCTCACCATTGGGATAGATGTCATCCATTCATTGGACAGGAGGCGCCTATGATATGTCGACACATGGCACGGCCCAACAGAGGCCCATTCCGGTGAAAAGGCCGGCCCGTTTGACTTGGTCAAAAGGTAACGGGGCAGCCCACGGGAAGCCTGTTAATGGCCTGTTCGTATATAGCCCATTTACGTCCCGCTAGCTCACAACCCTTTATGGCCTATCGAAATAAAGCCCAGTAGCTTCATCTGAGCTATCCAATATGATTCGAGCCCTTTGTAACTTCCGGCCCATGTATGGGCCATGATTTCTTTCGGCCCATATGAGGCCATTTGTAACTCTTGGCATGTTAACAGCCCGTGGTGAATCTGGCCCGTAATGAATAGTGTACCACTTTATACACATTAACGGACCATTATTCCATTGGGCCGTTTTCAACCAGTGTTATCTTTTTGGCCTTCTCAAGGCCCATTTATTCTTGGGCTCATTTCTAGCATTCGGTTACTTACGGCCCGTTACTGGCGTTTTCTGCTTGTGGGCCAAATTCAACCCGTGGTTACAATCGGTCGTTTGCGACACGTTAATCCATTGGGCCGTTTTCATAGCATTATCAAATATGACAAATTAACGACGGCCCATTATTGTCGGCCCATGAACAGACAATTCCAAATCTAGCCCGTTGACGGCCCATAATGCGGTCTGTTATTGGCCCATGTTTGGCCGATCGATCATACGGCCCATAGAAGACCCATTGATTCTACGGCCCGTAGAAGGCCCGTTGATGCTACGGCCCGTAGAAGGCCCATTGTTTCTATGGCCCTTAGAAGGCCCATGGTTTCTACAGCCCGTGGTAACTACAGTAAATATGTATCCTATGGTTATTGTGGCCTAGTTTTAAAAAATAGGTTATTGCGGCCACTAGCAAACCGTGGAACAAGAACTGCACTAACTACAAGCAAACAAATAAACAAGACAACAAGGAAATAAATAAGCAAGCAACTTATGCTAGGCTATCACGGCTATTACACATATTACATCCATTGGGCATCATAGTTCGCCACCAGTGCAAATATAGGGAAGAAAGCAGCATATCATATACATTGGTTGTCAAAGTTGGCGACCAGTGCAAATAAACACCGTAGCAAAACAAGTCCAGAACTGAAACCACTTCACAAGAGCTCACGAAACAATATCCTGGGTACCCATAATGCTGGCAAGATGCTTAGCAAGCTTATTAACTTTCTCTTGTTTGGCGCTTAAATCCTCCAACACTTGCTGTTGCACCAGAAAGTACGCATCTGAATTCTGCAGGGACTTCCTCAGTCCTTCGGCTTCTTGTCACATAACATTTGATCGATGTCTTTCAACTTGAAGTTGAGACTCAAGAAGCCGAACTAATTCAGGCAGCGAGTTCGAAGAACTGGTGCCAGCAGTAGTAGCCAGTAACTCGAACACTACATCAAGACATGACTTTTGGGTTGTCTCAGTGTCTTCAATATAGTTTTTATCAGCTTTCTTGGAGATCACAGGGATGTCTCACTATCTTGAACCTTATCTGCATTACTTCTATTAGCATTGCATAATAGGGTACTCTTCTCCAATATTTTATCCGCATTCTAAAAGAGAAACAAACAAACACGTCATAGGTTTACCATGTTGTATATGAAATCATTTTGGTAAACCAGTTCAGTAGTAAGGTGGACATGATAACAACATGAAACAAACATATATCTATGTAGTATGGTGACTATATGGTCTATATCGTTCTAGTTTATGTTGTCAAATCAAGATAGAGACAGTTTGAATCATATCTATTTAAGACAAAGCAGCATAGACAAAATATAAGTGTGGGAAACTACGCAGCAATAACAACACTTGTAATGTGCGTGGCATGAGAACATAACTGTTTATTCAATTGAAACTGAAATCAACATAGAGCAAGTTACAACAGCAAACACGTTAAAGAAACAGGTTTAAAACATACCTGTTGCGCCATTGGAGTTTCAATTACGTCCTTCAAGTTTGAAATTAGTTGGTATGAGTAAATACAGTGATGCAAGAGCAAAGTAGTATGAACCATAGCTACGGAACCTGACGTGAGAACAATTCTTCTTCTGCTTTAAGCGTTGACTTGGGGTTCGGAGTGGTGGTCCTCATGCTTTGGGCACTACAGTTGCCTTATGAACTACTCGTGTTTGGGTGCTCTGTGGTGGAGACGGTGCTGTGTCAACTAGAACTGGGTTACTATCTGTTGGGGTTGGGGTTGGGGTTAGAAAGGGTGTAGCTGGTTCTCTGTCCAACTGGGTAGGGGTACAATCTGCATGAGTCTGGGTTATGTGTGGCGGGACTGGTTCTTGGGTAATTACAACCATGGTTCTATCTGCATCGACGGGTAGCATGATCTTTTCGGAAGACCGTGTTTTTACTCCCACGGATACTGCCATCACCCCTTCCAATTGAAATGGCTGACAAACAAGAAAATAATTGAATGTACAGACATTGTAAGATAGACACGTGCAATAGATAGTAGGGAAGAAAACAAGGCATGAAATAATTCACATTTATGTTGTCTAACTGAACAGATTAGCAGGACATAATTTCACATGTATGATGGCCAATTAAACAGGATAGCATGACACAATTTCATATGTATGATGGCTAGCTAAACAGGATAGAATGACATACTTCAAAATACGATGACTATGTAAACATGATGACATGATATAACTATACAATGTGTCTATTAAAGTGGTTGGCATGCCATAAATCACAAACATGCTGTCGATGGAAACATGATGGTATGATATAATTCACAGATAGAATGACATAATTCAAAATATGATGACTGAGTAAACATGATGAGGTGATATAATTATATTATAGCTTTAGAAAATGGGCTGGCATGCCATAATTCAGATACATGTTGTCTATGTAAACATCATGGCATGATATAATTCAAATATATGATTTATATACTAAGCAAGTGAGCAGAGGGCAATCGCATATATGATGTGTGAACTAAGGAGATGGCATTCAATATTGTGTATATGATGTAAAAACTAAGCATTGCAATACAACATATGCATTATATGAGTAATATAACCCTGCCAAGTTTTAGCATACACCTTAGGGGATAATAGGACTGGTCATCTGCCTCTGAATCCTCCTCTGAAGAGCTATTTGTAACCAGCAAGATATCCGCTTCAGTAGGTAGCATTGTCTGCTCTAAAGACCTTGTTTTCACTCCAGATTTCTCCATCACCAATTCAAATGGTTGATGCACAGGAAGAGCAGTTGAATATACAAACATTGTCGACAAATGCAACGAGAAATACAAAAAAAGGACGGCATGATATAATTAACATATATGACGCTTGGCTAAACAGCATGGCATTGCATAATTCACATATATAATGCCTTACAACAAGATAGCATTGCATAAACATATATAATGTCTTGCAACAAGATGGCATTGCATAATTCACATATATGGTAATTAGACACTAAACAGGTGGCATTCACACAAAGCATGTCTAAACTAAGCAAACGACATAGCAATGCAAGATACCATACACACAATATGAGCAACATAACCCTGCCAAGTTAGAGCATGCACCTCGGGGGGGGGGGGATAGGACTGGTCATCTGTCTCTGAATCCTCCTCTGAGGAGCTATCGTAACCAGCAAGACATGCACTTCGTCAGGTATCATTGTCTGCTCTGAAGACCTTGTTTCCACTCCAGATTTTTCCATGACCGTGTCGAATGGCTGATGCACAGGAAGAGTAATTGAATGTACTAAATTTTTTGACAAATTTAACACGTAATAAAAAAATGATGGCATGATATAATTCACATATAAGATCACTGGCTAACCAGGGTGGCATTGCAAAATTCACATATATGATGCCTAGCTAAACAAGATGCCATTGGATGATTCACATATAGGATAAAGAAACTAAACATATGGCATTCCCACAAAGCATGTCTACACTAGGCATATGACATATTTGATGTATAAAGTAAGCAATGCAAGGCACCATATGCATGATATTACCAACATCAGCATGGCAAGTTAGAGCGAAGACCTCAAGGGGTAAATAGGAGTAGTCTGCTCCTTCTGAATCCCCCTCAGAATAGTTATCTTCCTCTTGATTACAATCCAAAATGGGTGGAGGGGGGCTGCCTTTCCGCCCACCATGGATCCACGTCTGCATGAAATTTTATTGCCATGCAAGGCTCGTCTCTTTTTTTCTACATGTTCAGTTCCATTGTTTACAATAACTAACATGCATAGGAATAAAACATAGTGAGATTATGTAAGGATTGCATGCACAAATCCAGAGTGATGGTAGCAAACTGTGGATAGACCCAAAACCAATGATAGCAGACATATAATAGCTTTAGTTAAAAAATACAGATAATGGCTCCTTTAATGTTTGTTTGCACCCAACATGAAACTCATAGTAGACACCCGAGATTAACCAGATAGTAGATAGATAGTACTGATTGTTGCCCCAATATGTACCCCACAACCATTTAAAAACTCAAGTTTCAGCATTAGTTTCGATCTGAATCGAAGTCTAATAGGTGAACACGACGATAAAGTAGCATGTCATCATATTAAGCGATGCATAACGTAAGTAGACACGGAAGAGTGCGACCTCTCTTGCGGACCCGTGTAGTCCTCAAGGTCATCTGCTTAGTTGATGATGGTAGTGCAGTTGTCGTGGTTGCCGGCAGCGGGGAAGAAGATCTGAGGCGGCGAAAGACAGTCTGGAGAGCGGATCCCTGCTGTGGTGAACCCTTCCGTCGTTGGAGCACCTGAGCTGGGGTGGAACACAATCCAGCAGGAGAAAGACAAACCACACAAGGTTTTCTTTGACACATATCTCTAATAGTAGTAATTGTGTAAGGGCTTGTTTGATTTTGAGGATTCTAACAATGCAGGGATAGGAAATAAACATGAATAGGATAGGAACACAAGTGCAAAACAGAGAATTCAAAAACACAGGATTTCTGCCAATCTGGGTGTTTGGTTTACAAGAATAGGAAGATCACATTATGCAAAGAAGCATAGTGAGATTAAGTCAAACCACAAGAAAATGTATGGTTATAATGCTATTATGCTACTATCTTTTAGTCTTGTGCTTCATGAATAGGGACTTGAAAAGAGGACAAGTGAAAATTAAAATTGCTACAGTTTTTCTTTCAAGGAGATACTAAAGGAATAAATCTTATAGCTTTCCTTTGCTCCATTCATTTGAACCAAATGCATGAATAGTAGTACCATAGGAAACTTTCCAATTCCTATGTTTTCCTTCACTTTTCCTTTCAAGCACTGGCGATTCTACTAGGCAGGCTTGAGCAAGGAAAAGCCTAGACTCAGAAAATGTTTTTGTGCTACTTCTACTACTTGGACCCAGGCCACTACCCTACTAGCTCAACTCCCAGGCCCACCGACAAATGCACAGCTCAAACGCGCAGAGATAAATAATGATGGCGTTCAAGAGAGTCCATCACGGATAGCTAAGTTGCCTGGTACCTCACTGCTTTGTCATTTAGTAGGATAAAATAATCGTATTTCACGTTACTAATTAGTGTGCTCAGTGGACAATATATATAACATGTAGAGTAAAAAAGAGATGCAACAAGTGTACAACCTCTTTGGTGAAGCCATGTCGATCTCAGCGTGATTGGGTTGGTCGGTGAGGATGCTCCAGCTGACTTGGTTGTTGGAGGAGGGGAAGAAGATCTTAGGCATCTGGAGATGGAGCCTGGGGTACTGCTCCGCTGTGATGGAGGGTTTCGTCGTTGGAGCACCTCCGGTGAGTTGTACGACGCCGAGGCTGAAGCAGGACAAGAGACACAATGTTAACCTAAGTGGAATTCTAATAGCATCTCCAATAGATGACGTAAAATACATAACCACAAAGTGCTAGATGTAAAATACATCAGTCGCTCGTCTCTGAACTTAACTGTCAAAACTGAATTTAACTGTCGAAACTGAACTTAACTGTTGAAACTGAATTTTGCTGTCGAAACTAAGTTTTACTATCGAAACTGAACACACTAGTAGAAGAAAAGCAGTAGCAGCAGCGTGTGCGAGAGCCGGGGCAGCTGTTCGTGTGCCAGTTCATCTTCAAACTCCACCCCCCTGAGCCGCGAGACACCACCAGCAAAACCGTCGCCCACCACCGTGCGCGGCCAGCGGTGCGCCGCCCCGCCCGCCCCGAAACCACTACCCACCGCCGGTCCGCCGCCACCCTAATATGTCTCCAACATATCTACTTTTCCAAACACTTTTTCCCTTGTTTTGGACTCTAACCTGCATGATTTGAATAAAACTAACCCGGACTGACGCTGTTTTCAGCAGAACTGCCATAGTGTGTATTTTGTGCAGAAAACAAAAGTTCTTGGAATGACCTGAAAATCCACAAAGATTACTTTTTGAAAATATAAAAAATACCAGCGAAAGAATCAAGGCCAGGGGCCCACACCCTCTGCACGAGGGTGGGGGGCGCCCCCTGGGCGCGCCCCTTGCCTCGTGGGCCCCCTGGTGCTCCACCGACCTCAACTCCAACTTTATATATTTGCTTTCACGGGGAAAAAAATCAGAGAGAAAGTTGCATCGCGTTTTACGACCTGGAGCCACCGCCAAGCCCAAATCTCTCTCGGGAGGGCTGATCTCGAGTCCATTCGGGGCTCTGGAGAGGGGGATTCGTCGCCGCCGTCATCATCAACCATCCTCCATCACCAATTTCATGATGCTCACCGCCGTGCGTGAATAATTCCATCGTAGGCTTGCTGGACGGTGATGGGTTGGATGAGATTTACCATGTAATCAAGTTAGTTTTGTTAGGGTTTGATCCCTAGTATCCACTATGTTCTGAGATTGATGTTGCTATGACTTTGCTATGCTTAATGCTTGTCACTAGGGCCCGAGTGCTATGATTTCAGATCTGAACCTATTATGTTTTCATGAATATATGTGAGATCTTGGTCCTATCTTGCAAGTCTATAGTCACCTATTATGTGTTATGATCCGACAACCCCGAAGTGACAATAATCGGGATACTTCTCGGTGATGACCGTAGTTTGAGGAGTTCATGTATTCACAAAGTGCTAATGCTTTGATCTGGTACTCTATTAAAAGGAAACCTTAATATCCCTTAGTTTCCATTAGGACCCCACTGCCACGGGAGGGTAGGACAAAAGATGCAATGCAAGTTCTTTTCCATAAGCACGTATGACTATATTCAGAATACATGCCTACATTACATTGATGAATTGGAGCTAGTTCTGTGTCACCCTATGTTATAACTATTACATGAGGAATCGCATCCGACATAATTATTCATACTGATTGAATGCCTACGAGCGTTTTACATATTGTGCTTTGCTTATTTACTTTACCGTTGCTACTGTTACAATTACTACAAAACTACTACCATTACTTTTACCATTGTTACCTTTATTATCATACTACTTTGCTACTAAATAATTTGCTGCAGATACTAAGTTATCCAGGTGTGGTTGAATTGACAACTCAACTGCTAATACTTGAGAATATTCTTTGGCTCCCCTTGTGTCGAATCAATAAATTTGGGTTGAATACTCTACCCTCGAAAATGGTTCTGATGCCCTATACTTGTGGGTTATCAAGACTATTTTCTGGCGCCGTTGCCGGGGAGCATAGCTCTATTCTTTGAATCACTTGGGATTTATATCTACTGATCACTATGAGAACTTGAAAGACGAAAGAACTAAGAGTTTCCCTCAACTACAAGGGGAGGTAAGGAATTGCCATCTAGTGATGCACTAGATTCTCCATCTGTTTTGAGTAAGCTTGCGACACCTAAACCTGCTACTGCTATGAATTCTGATATGTCGCATGTTATTGATGATGCCACTTCTGCTATGCATGATACTTATGATGAAACTACCTCTATGCTTGATACTACTTTGCCATTAGGTGAATTTCTAGATGAACAACTTGCTAGGGTTAGAGAGAATGAAATTATTGATGATGAAATTATTGAAGATAGTGATGATGAAGGTTCTCCCCCTAAGTATGAATTGCCTGTTGTTCCAGAGGGTTATGTTATGGATGAAGAAGCTGCTAGAGCTATTCTTACTTGCAATGATAGATACGATCTTAAGAAGTTATTAGCTAAATGGAAGCAACAATCTTTTAATGCTAGAATGAAATATGACCCTACTTTTGCTACTTCACCTATCTTTGTTACTGATAAGGATTATGAATTCTCTGTCGATCATGAGATAATTACTTTGGTTGAATCTGATCCTTTCTATGGCTATGAATCTAAAACTGTTGTGGCACATGTTACTAAATTGATTGATGTAGCCACCCTGTACACTAATGATGAGAAGTCTCGCTACTATTATATCCTTAAGATATTTCCTTCCTCATTAAAGGGTGATGCTAAAACTTGGTTTAATTCTCTTGATCCTGGTTGTGGGCGTAGTCCCCAGGATATGATTTATTACTTCTCTGCTAAATATTTCCCTGCTCATAAGAAATAAGCTTCCTTGCAGGAAATATATAATTTTGTGCAAATTGAAGAAGAGAGTCTCCCACAAGCTTGGGGGAGGCTTTTCCGATTACTTAACGCTTTGCCTGATCATCCTCTTAAGAAAAATGAAATACTTGATATCTTTTATAATGGACTAAACGATGCTTCCAAGGACCACTTGGATAGTTGTGTTGGTTGTGTTTTCAGGGAAAGAACAGTCGACCAAGCGGAATTGCTATTGAATAATATGTTGACTAATGAAAATAAGTGGACTCTTCCTGAGCCAATTCCTGATCCAATTGAGCCAAATCCTGAGCCAATTCCTGAGCCAATTCCTAAACCGACTCCGAAGAAGAGGGGTGTTCTATTTCTCAGTCCTGAAGATATGCAAGAGGCAAAGAAATCAATGAAAGAAAAAGGTATTAAAGGCGAAGATGTTAAGAATTTACCTCCTATTGAAGAAATACATGGTCTTAATATACCGCCTATTGAAGAAACACATTGTCTTGATAACCCGACACAGGTAGTAAAGGTAAATTCTCTCTATAGATATGATAAGGTTGAAATCTCGTCTACTAAATTTCCTAGCCAATGTTTAGATGAATTTGATGACTTTATGTCTTGACAAGAAAGTTTTAATGCTTATGTTGGTAGAGAATTAAAGAGTAATGCTTACATGATTGGACGCTTGAGTGATTATATGGCTAGAGTGAAAGGTGAACTTAAACTCATTAGTAAATATGCTTCTATGGTTACCACTCAAGCTGAACAAGTACTTAAAGGTCAAAGTGATTTGCTCGATGAGTTAAATAATAAACATCACTTTGCTGTTAGAGTGGCTACTAGAACTGGTAGAATGACTCAGGAACCTTTGTATCCTGAAGGCCACCCTAAGAGAATCGAGCAGGATTCTCAGAGAAATAATGTAGATGCACCCAGTCCTTCTAAAAATAAGAAAAAGGAAAATGATAGGACTTTGCATGCTTCTAGTGAACCTGTTGTAGACACACCTGAGAATCCCATTGATATTTCTATTTCTGATGCTGAAACACAATCTGGTGATGAACATGAACCTAGTGATAATGTTAATGATAATGTTCATGCTGATGCTCAACCTAGAAATAATAATGATGTAGAGATTGAACCTGTTGTTGATCTTGATAACCCACAATCAAAGAATCAACGTTATGATAAGTGAGACTTTGTTGCTAGGAAGCACGGTAAAGGAAGAGAACCATGGGTCCAGAAACCCATGCCTTTTCCTCCTAAGCCATCCAAGAAAAAGGATGATGATGATTTTGAGGGCTTTGCTGAAATGATTAGACCTATCTTCTTACATATGGGCTTAACTAGCATGCTTAAAGTAAATCCTTATGCTAAATATATGAAGGATATCATTATAAATAAAAGAAAGATACAGGAAGCTGAAATTTGCACCATGCTTGCTAATTACACTTTTAAAGGTGGAAAACATAAGAAACTTGGAGATCCAGGAGTACCAACTATACCATGCTCCATTAAAAGTAATTATGTTAAAACTGCTTTATGTGATCTTGGAGCCGATGTTAGTGTTATGGCTCTCTCTTTATATTGTAGACTTGAATTGAATAAGTTGACACCTACTGAAATATCTTTGCAAATGGATGACAAATCAACTGCTATACATGTCGGCATTTGTGAGGATGTGCATGTTGTGGTTGCAAATGTCACTATCTTAATAGACTTTGTTATTCTTGATATTCCCGAGGACGATAGTATGTCGATTATCCTTGGTAGACCCTTTTTGAATATTGCAGGGGCTGTTAATGATTGCAACAAAGGCAATGTCACTTTTCATGTTAATGGTAATGAGCACACGGTACACTTTCCGAGGAAGCAACCTCAAGCTCATAGCATCAATTCTATTGGAAAAATTCCAACTATTATTATTGGAGGTTTTGAATTTCCTCTTCCTACTGTCAAAAAAATATATGATATTCTTATTATTCGGGATGTTCATATCCCCGTTGAGGTAACCTAGTGTTATTCGAAATTTCTCCGGTTCCATGTTATTCGGAATGAGTTTGTTAACAAGACTTGATCAACCTTGTTAGTGGATTCCTTTTGATGAGCATGAGATGGATGAAATTAGAAGGCACAACCTTCTGTACCCTCTTTTTACTTTCTAATATGTAGAATAAATAAAGCAAAATTAGTTTTATCTGTCTGTTTTCTGAATTATCCATGCAATAAAAAATATCCCGAAAATAAAAGTTCTCCAAATGCCCTGAAAATTTAGTATGATTTTTTATGGAATATTTGAGGATTCTAGGCACTGAGAACACAATAGGAGGGGCAAGCACCTGGCCACAAGGGTCCAGGGCGCGCCCAGCCTCCCACTCTTACTGGGTGCGCCCCCTGCCTCGTGGGCCCATAGTGGCCCCCCTCCACTTATTCCTCCATCTTCCTCCCAAACAAATCCCCATCCAGCTCAAGCACGAGTTATAGCTCATTTTGCTGTGATTTTCGATCTCCTTGCTCAAAGCTCCATTCACAAAACTGCTTTGGGAGATTGTTGCTTGGTATGTGACTCCTCCAATGATCTAATTAGTTTTTGTTCTCGTGCTTTATTCATTGTAAATTTTTTCTGCCTAGGTGACCCTGTTCTTGACCTTGCATGTCAAATTTATGAGGTCCCAAGTAATTCTAATGCATGATATAGGCTCTAGGCACTTGTGGGAGTAGTTGCTCTCAGTTCTATTGAGTTTGATTCACTTTTATTTTGAAGTTACTAAAAATTTCAGAAAATTTTCAGAGGAAGAAATATGTTTAGGGAAATGTACCAAGGTGGTTCTTCAACAAAGAAAGGACCCAGGCGCTCAAGCGCGTGAGCAAGACGATGAACCACCAAGGGAAGCTGACGTGCGGCCTTTTGAATGGCCGTCGGAAGAATTTATGGTCAATGCAGGCATCAATGATGAATTTGATGGATATGTGCGTAATGCCGATCTTGAGGACTTCATGCAAGATAAGTGTCCTCAATACTACTACTTGACTGATTCATTCGTGAGAAGGTTTAAATTTACATCTTCGCGTAATTCTCAAAATGTCCTGTTTGATATTTATGATCAATCATATACCATGGACCTAGAAGATTTTACTACTGCTTGCAAACTCCCATAGTGGGGTAGTGTTAATGAACCCCGTAAATCTGAATATAAAGACTTTCTTGCTAGTATTACTGTGGGAGAATCTAGAGATATAGCACAAGCTACCATAAGGAGCATTCATTTTCCTGCTATACATTATTTTGCTCTGTTCATTGGTAAATGCATAAATGGTAAAGATGAACCATGTCATATGTGTGTTCCTGATCTTTGTGTCCTCAAGAGTGTTGTATTAGGTAATAAAGATTACAACTTGGGGGCGATTGTTCCACGTAGGTTGCATAACAATGGTTTAGTTGGAGATTTGTTTGGAGGGATTTATGCGATCCATGTTGCTAATTATCCTGGTATACCTCCATGTGAGGGTAATAGGGAGTTGCTTACCACTTATTTAGATTATAATGCTATGGTCAGCCATCATTTTCTTGTGAGGAATGAACAATTTCTCCAGTATCGACTAGTCTTTGACAAACGTCGCGCTGTCCATGTTACTCTTCCTGCTCCTTCCCTTTTTGATAATCAGGCAAAAAGAAGATATGTTGTAACCAGGGAGGAAGCAACCGTACATGGGAAGAGAGCGGAGGCAGCTCGCCAACATGCCGCAGCTCAGGAGGCAATGGCTGCTGCATCTCAGTACGACCCCAATTACAACTTCGGATATCAGTCAGGCTAACCATGGCCATAGACCAACTTAGGCCAAAAGCCTAAGCTTGGGGGAGTACGTATTTCTCACCGACATTACATTTATGTTCACACACTCATTCTAGTTATCGGTGCTCATACTTATTCATTGTACTTTCCAGGCTAGTTTAATTTCTTTTTCTAGCTTTCTTCTTGTGTGTTTGATAAACCTTAAGAAAAACCAAAAAATTAGTTAGTTTAATTTCCATGCTTGTATTAGTAATTTAAAGAAAACCCAAAAATATTTCTCGTTCTTCTTTTGCTTGTTGGGAGCTTTCCCGTGTAAATACTTTTTTTTCTTTTCTTTCCTTTGGGGGTCGAGAGGAGAAGACCTTAATGAAATTGTTTAGTGGCTCTCATATGCATGATTGTTGATTTAATTTAGAGCCCATATTACTTTATCTTCTCCCTTGAATTGAATGCTTGCAGATTCCAGCTTAGTCCAGTGCATGTGCACTATTATTATTATTCACACCGTTCGGATGTGCAAGTGAAAGGCAATAATGATGATATATGATGGACTGATTGAGATGAGAGAAGCTGGTGGGTTATTCTCTAGGGGAGTGGACTCTGCTCCTCATTCACGAGAAAATGGCTGGTAACCGGGATGCCCAGTCCCATGATCAAAAAGATCAAAACAAATCAAAATAATTAAACAAAACTCCCCTAGGGCTGTTGCAACTCCCCCAGGGCTGTTGCTAGTTGGAGGCACTCATTGTTTCGAGCAAGCCATGGATTGATGCTTGTTGGTGGTGGGGCAGTATAAACTTTACCATTCTGTTTGGGAACCGCCTATAATGTATGTATCATGGAAGATATCGAGATCTCATAGTTGTTGCGTTGGCAATGAAAGTATACCGCTCAAAATTTTATTCACCTCTATTTCAAAATCGAGCCCTGGCACCTCTACAAATCCCCGCTTCCCTCTGCGAAGGGCCTATCTATTTACTTTTATGTTGAGTCATCACCCTCTTATTAAAAAGCACCCGCTGGAGAGCACATTGTCATTTGCATGCATTACTATTAGTTTATATTGGGTATGACTTGACTGGATCTCTTTTACCATGAATTACAATGTTTAGTGAGTCCTTGATCTTTAAAGGTGCTCTGCATTTATGTTTTGCGGTCTCAGAAAGGGCTAGCAAGATACCATCTTGTTATACCATATTATGATTGTTTTGAGAAAGTGTTGTCATCCAAGATTTATTATTATTGCTCTCTAGTTGATTATGCCATTGATATGAGTAAACATGAGACCTAAGTGTTACTGTGAATATGGTTAGTTCATAATCTTTGCTGAAAACTTGAATGCTGGCTTTACATATTTACAACAACCAGAGCAAACAGAGTTTGTAAAAGTTTTTCTTTATCACCTTCAGTTCGTCAACTGAATTGCTTGAGGACAAGCAAAGGTTTAAGCTTGGGGGAGTTGATACATCTCCAATGTATCTACTTTTGCAAACACTTTTGCCCTTGTTTTGGACTCTAACTTGCATGATTTGAATGAATCTAACCTGGACTGACGCTGTTTTCAGCACAACTGCTATGGTGTTATTTTTTTGCAGAAAACAAAAGTTCTTGGAATGACCTGAAAATCCACGGAGATTACTTTTGGAAAATATAAAAATACTGGCGAAAGAATCAAGGCCAGGGGGCCCACACCCTGTCCACGAGGGTGGGCGGCACGCCCCCTCCTCCTGGGCACGCCCCCTGCCTCATGGCCCCCTTGGTGCTCCACCGACCTCAACTCCAACTCTATATATTTGCTTTCGCGGAGAAAAAAATCAGAGAGAAAGTTTCATCGCGTTTTATGACACGGAGCCACCGCCATGCCCTAATCTCTCTCGGGAGAGCTGATCTGGAGTCCGTTCGGGGCTCCGGAGAGGGGAATTCATCACCATCATCATCATCAACCATCCTCCATCACCAATTTCATGATGCTCACCGCTGTGTGTGAGTAATTCCATCGTAGGCTTGCTGGATGGTGATGGGTTGGATGAGATTTACCATGTAATCAAGTTAGTTTTGTTAGGGTTTGATCCCTTGTATCCACTATGTTCTGAGATTGATGTTGCTATGAATTTTCTAGGCTTAATGCTTATCACTAGGGCCCGAGTGCCATGATTTCAGATCTGAACCTATTATGTTTTCATGAATATATGTGAGTTCTTGACCCTATCCTGCAAGTCTATAGTCACCTATTATGTGTTATGATCCGACAACACCGAAGTGACAATAATCGGGATACTTCTCGGTGATGACCGTAGTTTGAGGAGTTCATGTATTCACTAAGTGCTAATGCTTTGGTCCGGTACTCTATTAAAAGGAGGCCTTAATATCCCTTAGTTTCCATTAGGACCCCGTTGCCACGGGAGGGTAGGACAAAAGATGTCATGCGAGTTCTTTTCCATAAGCATGTATGACTATATTCGGAATACATGCCTACATTATATTGATGAATTGGAGCTA
Organism: Triticum aestivum; assembly: GCF_018294505.1. Lineage (NCBI taxonomy): Eukaryota > Viridiplantae > Streptophyta > Magnoliopsida > Poales > Poaceae > Triticum > Triticum aestivum. The sequence goes on along the minus strand of NC_057813.1, from coordinate 284,023,661 downwards.
GTTCTGTGTCACCCTATGTTATAACTATTACATGAGGAATCGCATCCGACATAATTATTCAGCACTGATCCAATGCCTACGAGCTTTTCACATATTGTGCTTTGCTTATTTATTTTACCGTTGCTACTGTTACAATTACTACAAAACTACTACCGTTACTTTTACCACTGTTACCTTTATTGTCATACTACTTTGATACTAAATACTTTGCTGCAGATACTAAGTTATCCAGGTGTGGTTGAATTGACAACTCAACTGCTAATACTTGAGAATATTCTTTAGCTTCCCCCTTGTGTCGAATCAATAAATTTGGGTTGAATACTCTACCCTCGAAAACTATTGTGCTCTCCTATACTTGTGGGTTACCCAGCCATCCGTTTAGGCCCGCCCGTGCCGAGCTTTTTCTTTGGAGATCCCAACGCCACCGCCCCACCACCGCCGGCGACCACCGCCCCCACCCTGAACCCTAAGATAGATAGTGGGGTACCTCTCCGGCGAGCCCCCTCCCCGCTGCGGGTGGTTCTTCCTTAACTCCGACGAGCCCCCCACCCCCGTGAAAATCGACAGACCCAAAAGTCGAGTCAGTCGACTGAAGTGTAGCTAAATAGGAGCAGCATCATAAGCAAGAGAAAGAGTGAGAGCAGTAACAAGAGAAAGAGCAAGAGCAGACCAGGCAGAGTGATGACCCACAAGTATAGGGTATCTATCGTAGTCCTTTCGATAAGTAAGAGTGTCAAACCCAACGAGGAGCTGAAGGAAATGACAAGCGGTTTTCAGTAAGGTATTCTCTGCAAGCACTAAGATTGTTTTGTGATAAGATAATTTGTAACGGGTAACAAGCAATGAAAGTAAATAAGGTGCAGCAAGGTGGCCCAATCCTTTTTGTAGCAAAGGACAAGCCTGGACAAATTCTTATAATGGGAAAAGCTCTCCAGAGGACACATGGGAATTATCATCAAGCTAGTTTTCATCACGCTCATATGATTCGCGTTCGGTACTTTGATAATTTGATATGTGGGTGGACCGGTGCTTGGGTACTGCCCTTTCTTGGACAAGCATCCCACTTATTATTAACCCCTATTGCAAGCATTCGCAACTACAAAAGAAGTATTAAGGTAAACCTAACCACAACATGAGACATAGGGATCCAAATCAGCCCCTTACGAAGCAACGCATAAACTAGGGTTTAAGCTTCTGTCACTCTAGCAACCCATCATCTACTTATTACTTCCCAATGCCTTACTCTAGGCCCAAATAATGGTGAAGTGTCATGTAGTCGACGTTCACATAACACCACTAGAGGAGAGACAACATACATCTCATAAAAATATCGAATGAATACCAAATTCACATGACTACTAATAGCAAGACTTCACCCATGTCCTCAGGAACAAACATAACTACTCACAAAGCATATTCATGTTCATGATCAGAGGAGTATTAATATGCATTAAGGATCTGAACATATGATCTTCCACCAAGTAAATCAATTAGCATCAACTACAAGGAGTAATCAACACTAGTAGCAACCCACATGTACCAATTTGTGGTTTTGGATACAAGATTGGATACAAGAGATGAACTAGGGTTTTGAGAGGAGATGGTGCTGGTGAAGATGTTGATGGAGATTGACCCCCTCTCGATTAGAGGATCATTGGTGATGATGATGGTGATGATTTCCCCTCTCGGAGGGAAGTTTCCCCGGCAGAACAGCTCCGCCGGAGCCCTAGATTGGTTCCGCCAAGGTTCCGCCTCGTGGCGCCGGAGTTTCATCCCGTAAGCTTGCTTATGATTTTTTCCAGGGTAAAAGCCCTCATATAGCAGAAGATGGGCACCAGAGGGCCACCAAGGGGCCCACGAGACAGGGTGGCACGCCTAGTAGGGGTGGGCACGCCCCCACCCTCGTGGCCAGGGTGTGGGCCCCCTCTGGTACTTTCTTTGCTCAATAATTCTTATTAATTCCTAAAATGACTTCCGTGGAGTTTCAGGACTTTTGGAGCTGTGCCGAATAGGTTTCCAATATTTGCTCCTTTTCCAGCCAGAATCCCAGTTGCCGGCATTCTCCCTCTTCATGATAAACCTTGTAAAATAAGAGAGAATAGCCATAAGTATTGTGACATAACATGTAATAACAGCCCATAATGCAATAAATATTGATATAAAAGCATGATGCGAAATGGACGTATCACAGGGGACCGAGAGCAAGAGCAGAGCCGCAATGCGAGAGAGAGCTAAAGTAGCAGTAGCTCCTACTGATATGCATGTCCCCTCTGAGGAAGCGACACCGTGGAGGAAGTGGGCCGGTGACGCCGCCGTGGATGGAGCCGCGCCATGTCGTTTCGGGACCGAGCACCGACAGCACCATGAGATCGAATCAAGAAGAAAATGCAGCGATTAGTGTACAACCTCTTTGGTGGCGCCGATTAGGCCTCAACTTCATCCAAGGAAACGGTGATGATGCTGCTGTTCCAGTGGTGCAGGTGAAGATGGCGGTGTTGGAATGGAGTTGGCGTGAAAGACGAGGGGAACGTCGGGGTAGTTCCTTGGAGGTGGAGGACGGGGTGGCTGAACCGGCGGGACAATGAGACCGACGATGAATCCTCATCCGGTACGTTGGATGGGGGATGTCTAGGTGTTGTTGTGGTCGACGTCGTCGGGGAAGAGGTTCCGGCTGGGTGGCAGACAGAGGAGGGTGTGGGGCTTCGCGGGTTTTCGTGGCCTCGATGTACGAATGGGTGGGCTGATGGGATGGGAGTGGGGAACCATGGCTTAGGGACGCGCTTTTCCGAAATGTGGGGTAAGTTACGAAACTACCACCACCGGTTTGAGCTAGGCGGTTCTTTCAGTTCAGGGGTATCACGGGCATTTTGCTTGTCGGGATTTCGCAGGAGGTGGGAGTTTTCGCGCGCGTTGTAATTTTGGGATAGCAAGGCACGGGTTGAGATGGAGGGAGTTTTCAGAGCACAACGAGACAAAGATATCTTAAATATTTCGGGGTAACAAGGTGCGGGTTGAAGAGGCGGGAGTTTCACCGCACGATAGACAGAGTTGCTAGCTTGAAATTTTGGCATAACAAGGCGCGGCTTGAACATTCGGGAGAACAAGCTTAACATGTACCCAAAAAAGACAATTCACACCTCATCACTAGAGACCATGTCCCATTTTACTATATTACTAGAAATTCATTCAAATACAACAAAAAACTAAAAAAATCGGGACAAGAAACATAACGTGTATAGTACAAAAACAATTTGCACTTCCCTCAACAATAAAAAAACAATGTGTGTTGTCTAGCATATGGACTAAATTTGAGTACATTTTCCCTGTTTGAATGGGATTGTACTCTGATTAGTTATACAACCATTTAAATATTATCTTCACAACACATGACATGAATATAGGAGAAGTAAATTCCTATATAAATATGAACTACATGTACATACGATCTCAAATTCAAATATATGTATCCATTTTATGTTGAAGTCAAATAATAGTACATGTATGCTCTATCTAGATGTTCAGCTAAACCATGTATGATACTACGTACAATGTGTATAACACGCACAACACACACACACACAAACACCATTTATACTAGTAAGGTACTCGTGCATTGCACGCATGAGATTTGGCAACCAAATTATGAATAAATACCACATTATAGCATGTAAGCTTTGAGTCATATATGCATGATGTAAATGTTTGTTTACTTCTTATAGTTCATTTCATTCAAAATCATCTAGTTTTTATAAGAAAGCTAATCTATTTTAAGATTCATCGAATTGTGTGTTGTAAAGCATAAAGTAAAAACAAATAATGGCAAATCATGTAGGAAAACATTTGGGCAATTCTGATACGTAAGTTTCTAGAACAAAGAAGAAGTGCTTGTGTTTTGAGGTTTGTGCATTAGGCTTAAGTTCAACCATGGAGTCTTCTAGATTGTACATGTGGCAAAATCTAGTTGAATCTAGATGATATCCAACGGCCAGTAGTGCTCAACTTTGCCATCTCTGCACCATCGGATTGGCTTCATCCAACGACCATCTTTCAAAGGTAAAATTATCCGCACACTATATAAAAAATATAAAATATAATATATATGGGTATAGATATAGATATGTGATGCGAAAGCCACCGATCATCTCCAATTAGAATAGTGTGTCCATGCACGGATGCAATGTGGACAAACGATGTCTGCCATCGGTATCTCTTCAAATCAGTCTGACCTTGTTCAATGTGTATATAGTACAACATGCTCAGTTCCAAACCACACCGCACATATCTCAGTTATATTCATGCATGCATGGGTTTCAAACATCATGATCTCTTATTCAAATATCTGAATTCAACTTTACATTGATTATGACATCACCTAGTCTTTTACATCCAGACAGTCGTCTTCTCTTTATAGTTGTACCACTAACTTTCTCTTGTTCATGCATGCACACACACTACCAGTCGGCATTATCCATCGCACACATGCAGTCTTTTTCTTCAGGTCGATCCCCCATACATGCACACAAACACACCTCCCCATCTCCATCATATCGGGCATTCTTTATCTCTCACGTGCATGCGCAACGATCAATGTTCCTCTATGTGTGTGTATATATAGCTAGGTCTTTCCCAGTTTCCACACAAACAGATCAATCTATATATCTAGTGAGGTCTCACCCTCTTTCCCACGTCCACATCCATCAATCTATACCTCTCTATATAGGATTACATAGCTAATACACCCACATTAATTATATATCCAATGCCTCCCTCTCATCATCCATGCCTTCCGCTTCATCTCTCAGACGCGCGCATAGTGGCGAAGACAGGGGGCAGCAAGGGCCCTACCCCCCCTAACATCACTATATATCGAGGCTAATATGAATGTGGTCATTAGACAATTGCTGGTAAAGTGGTTTAAGTTGATGAATTGTCCCTCCTCGTAAAGGATTAGCAATGCTTGGCCCCCTATCTCATTTATTTTTCATGGCTCTGCCACTGCGTGCAACAGTGCACGTTCTCGCCCCTCTCTTTAAATATTGATCTCGCACTTGTGCACTCCTTCATAGTCTACCTCCACTTGGCCCCTCGCACCATCTTGTAGCCCCCACCGGATTTTTCCACATGTACAATCTAGCAGACTCCAAGGTGAACTTAAGCATAATGCACAAACCTCAAAACACAAGTGCTTCTCATTTGTTCTAGAATCTTCCGTATCATAACTGCCCAAACTTTTTTTCTAGTTGAATTGCCATTATTTGCTTTTACTTTATGCTTTACAACGCACAATTCCACGAATCATAAAATAGATTAAGGGCTTCTTTGATTCAAAGGATTCTCAACGGAATTTTGGAGGATTCTAATCCTTAGGAATTTTTCCTATCTTGGTTGTTTGATTCGTGGGATTGTAAACCATAGGAATATTTCCATAGGATTCATGTGCACTAGATTTCATAGGAAACATCCCATCCACTCAAACCTCTTTGAAAGAATCCTGCGTTTTTTCTATGAACAATCAAACACCCGTACAATCCTGTAGGACTCAAGACGACATTCCACTCTAATCCCATGTTTTTCCTATTCCCGCATTTTGAAAATCCTACGAATCAAAGAGGCCCTAGCTTTTTTTATAAAAACTAATTGATTTTGAATGAGATGAACTATAAGAATTAAACGAACGTCTACATCAGGCATATATGACTCAAAGCTTACATGTTATTGTGTGGTATTTATTCATAATTTGGTTGCCAAATCTAATGCGTGCAATGCACGTGTACCTTACTAGTACTTCGAGTATGTGCAAAACACATAAATTAGAATTCCAATGGCATGCTACACAGTGTCTCTCTTACAGTTCATGAAGCCGTGTGGCACATGTGGAGGCCTTGTCGCGACCTCCTTGTGTGGATTGATCACAGTGACGTGTTGCTGGTTCTAGAAGAATGTACACGTCCTCTCTGAGGCACACTGGCGGTACATGCACGAAGCAAAGATGTGCACATACGCCACACGCACACTCATTCCCTCGCACGCACACGCGGGTACACGGGGGGATGCATTTTTGTACAAAGATCCACCCCATGTGATAATTTGACGCGTGTAAAGTCCTTCACTTCATTGATGGTAAATTAATATAGGGAATGCAAATTGAGTGGACGCGAGGGAGGAAGAAACACATTACTACTCCACTACATGCATGCGAGTAGTTAAATCATGGGTTGCTACTTCCATTGGTCTCCTTCGTATTTTGTGCCAATTTTGACCATATTTTTAAGTTACATAATATTTATGCATATCATAAAAAGTGGCACAAAAAAAGGTGGCCAATATACCAGGACGCGGGCAACAAGATCAATTTTTTGCCTGGGTTACTGTTCGTGGCCTTTGTATTTAAATATGGATGGAGTGGAATAGTACTATGTTTATCTTAGCCTCGTAGGGCTCTCCCATTGCCTAGGCCCATCTCCCTGCCTCGCCCGCCGCATCCCGCCATGGAGGATCCCACCATGGATAATCCCTTAGATCCCAGGATCCCACAGGCTGCCCTCTCGCTGCAGCCCACAACACTGTCGCCTTTGAGAGAAACCCACATGTGTTTTAGAGGGGATCCGTTGCTGTGGAATCACAGATCGGTGGCGCCGGAGGACATGCCAAGGGTGCATTTCAGGTGGTGGGCAGCAAGGGCAAATCGGATCGAGGAAGCGTCGCATCGATTGGAGAGAAGTTCCAAGGAGCTGCGCCTGGTGCAGCACAAGGCGGAGGCGCAATGTGAGAGCTTGGTTTTTGCCCTCTTTTCTTTGCTTGATTTTCAGTTGAGTTGGTTTTGAATTTGGAGTTTTGAATCATTTCATTTGGTCTTACCCACTTGGGTAGCTCTTGATTTTCACCCAAGTGTTCCCTCTCCTCCTCAAAACCATCATTTCACCTCTGGTTCAACCCAAAATATTGCTAGGAATATTTTTCTTAAATGAAAAATATTCATTTTGCCCTCCAAAACCCTAGCTAGCCCTTTGAGCTCCAAAGCAACCCTAATTTTTCTTGCCCCAAAAATCCTGAGAAAAATCCCTATTATTCTTTGGAACCTAGTGAACCTTTCTGAGAAAAAATGTTTCACCACTCTTTGGAATATTTTGGCTACAGAAAATAAATTCATTTTTAGACAAAAATGGTAGTTTCTACAGCAACTACCTTTTTACTAGCTCCATTGTAGCTGGTTTTTCCCGTGCCTATTTACCTTAGTAAGTGTAAGTAAAACCCCAAAGCTCAGCCCTTAACTCCTAGTGGTTTGACCACAGTAACTCTCCAAAGTTACTGTCCAGAAACTTATCAGCAGTACAAATTCATTTCTATTGCACCTGGATTCAAACCAAACCATGGTAACAGTTCATTCTACTAAGGACTACAAGCTAGACATCTTGGTTAGCACTTAGGGTGGCCTGATGTCACGGTTCACACGGTGACCGCGTTCGTCCGGGCATGCTAGCATGCAAAACACGCGCTCTGCAAGCCTCCCAGTGCTCTGTTGAGCGCGTGCTCGCTGCCCAGCCGACCAAAGCATGCCACGCCCCGCCACCATCCTCGTCTCCACCCCCTTAACTCCCCCCTGGCGCTCGCCGATGCCGGAGCTCACCGCAGCAAGCATGTGCACGGTCCGGCCAACAGCATACTGTGCGGTGCACTGTGCTCGTCGCTTTCCCCCTCGCCCCTGTGCTCGTCCATGCCCGCGCACAGTTCCTGTGTGACCTCCGTCGTCTTCTCCCTCTCTCTCTGGCGCCTTTCGTCGCCGAGCGCCGTCGATAGGTGTCCTCCGGCGGAGCCCGAACCCTCCTCGCTTCCCGCCTATATAAGCCGCCACCCCAGCCTCTTGGAGCACCTGCAACCACTCCCACATCCACCACAAGCCAGTAGAAGCCGCAGCCCGGCCGGGCAGGCCGCGGGCTGCCGTCCCGAAGCCGAGCTCGCCGGCGATCCCCTCCAGATCGTCCCCGCAGCTCCGACCCCTCCCAAGCCATGCCGACCCTGCAAGGGCCTCCGCCACTCATCGGTGAGGCCAACCCACCCCGCTGGAGCCCCTGGAGCCACCCCAAGCCGCCGTCGTCTTCATCTCCGGCAACCTCCGCCCTCTACCTCCGCTAGAGAGGACGATTCCGACGCCGTCCGGTCACCTCTAGCTATGCTACGGGGTACGGGCAGGTGCGCAACCTTCTCCCCCATCGATTCCCCCCCTCTCATTTGACTCCAAGAAGCCTCATCGTCGGCGTGTGCTCCGGTGAAGCGCCGCCTCCCTCTGTTTCCCTCTCCCCTCCCTCTGGCCTGACTAGCAGGGCCCGCAAGTCATCCACTCATTACGCGCGCGAAGCGGTATGAGAGGTGGAGCCCCGGGTGTTTACACCTTCGACGTCACCCCCCAGTCTGTTTAATATTTATTTGAAATTCATTTAAAATCCAGGAAACTTCAAATGGCCATAACTTTATATCTATAAGTCCAAATGCATTGATTCTTTTTGCATTGTGTTCTATGTCCAAAAATCTAACAGCACCGAAAAGATGGGATTTTTCCTTGCTGTCTAGATTTTATGGTAATTTTCAGAAGGTTTCTTGATGTTTTCTTTTTGTGGTTTTGATTATTTTCAGAAGAGCCAGCTTGTCTTGAGGATCACCAGGAGCTTTGTGAACCTCATCAGCACTAAGGCAAGCCACGACAACATTTTCATAGCGCCACTTCAATATTTGTGATTTTCCTACTTGAACTTATGAATATTCATGCATTTAAAATTATTTATATGATAATTATATACTGGTAGATGCTTGTCATGTTAAAATGCTGGATTTACAGAAAGGTTGAAGTAAATCTTGTTGATAAGCTAAGAATAACTTAGTTATGAGAAATGAGTAAATGATATGGTCATGGAGTTTAATAATTATTTTAATTATTATTCTTGCATGATGAAAAATGATGATATTGTTAGAAATGATTCCGGTTTAAGTGAGGTGTGATCTTAACCAGAGAAGTAGCATGAGTTGATGATGGCTCCGTGGGAGCGTGGTTGATTCAGTTATTTGCATGGTTACGTGATGCATGTGTTAAGTGATGCATAGCATGTCATTATGATACCGGTTATTTTCACATTAAGTTGAACCTGATAAGTAACTCAACTTGAATATGATGTTGACCGGGTCATGGTACCGCTGAAACGAGTCTTTCCCAGTGCAACCACATTTGCTGGTATGGGATGGCCTTAATGCGTTTCATTGCCGTGCCTCTGGTCAGTGCCTCTATTTAGGGAAGGTTATGGGCATGATGTACCCTGGCCCGGTAGGCAGGCATAACCTTGTGAGCCCGTTGTTAAGTTAAGTTTTGGTACCGGGTCCCAGAGTGGATCGTGGCCACGACGGTGGTCGAGGTGTCTCTAGGTAGACACGGGACCACCCAGGACTAGCCCGATGGGGACTGAGTCGGAGTGGCCGAGAGAGTGTCATGACAATGAAATGGTTTCGTCGGAATGTCGTTGGTCCACCCGAATGGGAGTGCGAGGCCATGGGTTCTGTAGTGTGGGTACAGTGTACTAACCTCTACAGAGTGTTTTAATCTATCGATAGCCGTGTCCACGGTTACGGACACGCTCGAAAGTAGGGTACACCATGGGTCAACACTTAATAAATTTGCACACTAAGTTTGTACTGAGGATGGCAGTGAGGCCATCGTGTTGAGTTGGGCCATGTATTGGTCGGTTTGTGATCGCCGTAAGGATCACAGGCCATGAGTTTGTCGGGTTGTGATCGCCGTAAGGATCACGGGCCATGAGTTGGTCGGGTTGTGATCGCCGTAAGGATCACGAGTCTGTTTTTGAGATCATCATGTTTGTGGTCTAGAAATGATCACGTTCGGTAAGCAAGTCCATGGGACGAGTACTAGTTGAGCATACTCACAGCATGTTGGATATATGGTTGCATTGTTGTTAAGTGGTTAAATATCATGATATTGTTTGTCATTATGCTTATGCTTGTTGTGAGTTTGCAAGTACATTCAATGTACTGATCTGGCGTGTCATGCTAGATTTCAGGAAAGTCTCGCTGGAGAAGAGTGTTGTCCGAGTCTAGATCATGTCCACATCGGTGTCCCTGTGCTATGGAGTTCCACTACGACGCTGTTCCACTGCCGCGTAGTTGTCATGATCGAGGCCCCTTTATGTTCACTAAATAATGTACATACTGTTCAGCCGCACCGTGTGTGCCGCTTGGCCTCACTAACTATTGTAATATAAACTATGCTCCGCTAGCATGAATAAAGCAGGTTGTTTTTCTGTACCAAGTTGTTGTGTGTTGCCAGAAGACAAGGTCTCTGGGATGGCAATGCAAGATAAACTGGTCGCTTTGAGCCGGGGTGCCACAACGCTTGGTATCAGAGCCACGCTGACTGTAGGCCATGCTGGACTAAGCCGAGTTAACTGGACGTTAGATACGAGTTGTAGCTGAGTGCCGTTAATAATTGTAGTTGGTTGTTGCATTGCATGCACTCATTTTATTTTTATGCTAACTTGCTAATGGTTGTGAGTGTAGATGGCTCCGGTGTTGTATCCGTGCCAGTTGCAGCTGATGCCGTACACGTCGCCGCATCTCCTTCGTAACGTGTGGCGTCGGCTGTACCCTCACGGAGACAATCCAGTCTATCGTGTGTACCGGGAGCGCCTAGCTGACTTAGTGTATGAGTATCACGCCGTGGTCACTCTGCCCACCAGTTCCGGTTCCAGCTCTTACACTCGTACCTCTCGAAGCGGCTACGCTTCTACCGCTTCTCAGGCTATCCAGTTTGCTGCATTCGATGTACTTGTTGAGCTCCGCTACAACGAGGTCCGGATGTAGAACCACCTAAGTTTCCATTACTATCCTTCTCTCCACTATAATGGTCGTGTCCGTTTCCCTGTCATTGATCCGGAGTCTGATAGTGTAGCTAGCCACCTTTCTCGCTACATCACTGGTAGCTATCTTCTGATCTACGAGCTGGCTCGTGAGCTGAGTCGTGCACGTACTGCTTTAGCCTCTGCTTTAGTCTCTGCTAGCTCAGCCACTACTCCACCATCTGTAGGATTTTACTCCCTATATTCCTGCCAGTTCTAGATCCCCTGTTTCTCCGGTTACTCCTCCGAGTAGCTCGGGCACCGCGACTGTGAGTCCACTTAGTGCTCCTGTTGAGTGGGTTCCACTTCTCGCCACTCATGTAGCCCCGATGATTCACCCTCCACCTGCCCTAGAGGGAGAGCCCTCAAGGCAGTGTCGTCGTGTCCCTTTTAACTCAGAGGTTTCTGTTAACCCCGTCAGTTCAGGATCCGAGTCCGCTTTAGGAGAGGACCCCGCAGCAGCAGCAGAGAAGTAGAGCTTCCGAGTATTCGCTGTTGTCAGGATGGAGTATGGATGTAGTCATACGAGTCATGATGTTTTGTTTCATGTATGAGGGTAGTTGGACCTGGCATGTTGTTATCATTCATGTATGAGTCTATGTATAATTATGTTGGACTTTATTTTATTCGCTGTATTTTCTTCGCCTTTTCGGTTTTACTTGCATTTTTGTTGCTGGCTTCTCGCCAGTTTTTGTTGAATGCTTCTCATCTCGGTTGCTTTGACTTGGGGAAAATCATATTAGGATGACGCGGGGAGGCTGCAGTAGCAACATTCGTGAGGGTTCTCCTATTCGGCATTCCGCACAACAGGCAGGACAATCACCCCAGCCGTACGTTCCACCACCGCCTCCACCACCAAATCCGCCCTCCACCGAGCAAATTATGCGTACGTTCTAGTAAAGACGAAATAATGATCTGATGGAAATATTCAGAAGTATTCAAGCAATGGTTGGACAGAATGGAAATAAGCCCAGCCCTCACTCCAAGTTATCCGATTTTCAAAGGACTAAGCCTCCCAGTTTCAGTCAGGCCATTGATCCCTTGGATGCAGATGATTGGCTGAGAACTATGGAAAATAAGCTTGAGGTTGCTCGAACGGATTAAGAGGATAAGGTTCCATTTGTAACACATTATCTGGAAGGCGTTGCTGCTATATGGTGGGAAAATGAAAAAGCCATGGGGACTGCTGATGAAGAAATTACCTGCTCAATATTCAAGGAGCAAATTCCGGAAATATCACATCCCTACGGGAATTATGAAGACTAAGCAGCGTGAATTTCTTAGTGTGTTCGATTTCCCATATTTCCAAACCCTGGTGAACAAGGCTTTCATTGCTGAAAGGGAACACAAGATTGTATCAGATAATAAGTCTGCCCATAACGATCACAAGCGCAAGTTTGAGCCCAAAAAGGAAATGCAACCAGTGCAGAAGGCTCGTACCTGGCAGCCAACTCAGGTAGCATACAAGCCAAATTGGCAACAAAATGTTAACAAGGCCACCACCCAAGTCAAGAATGACGTGTTCAACCCAGTTCTGGAGAATCGCCTGCGCAACAATTCTTGTTACAGTTGTGGAAAAACCGGACATTATGCCAAACAGTGTCCCAAGAACAACTGGACCGATGCTACATTCAAGCCACAAGTCCATTATTTGGAGGCATGCCAAAGTCACCACGACATAACGGGATACGTTCGTCACATTTACACCGACGAAGCCCAAGAAAATCCCGAAGTCATCATTGGTATGTTCCCTGCTAATAACATACCTACAGTAATTTTATTTGACTCTGGGGCTTCCCACTCTTTTATTTCACGGAGTTTTTTTGCCCAAAACAAATTTCCTTGTTCGCTTTTGGGCAAGAACATGCTGGTACAAACCCCGGGATCTCTTATCAGAAGCAATCTAGTCTGTCGCAATCTGGAAGTCAGTATCAACGAAATCCGTTTTCCAACCTATTTGATACTTATTGAGTCTGATAAGTTGGATGTTATCTTGGGTATGAATTGGCTGACTCAGTACCAAGTGTGCATAAATTGTGCGACCCGAGAAGTCAACTTGACCAGCCAAGAGGGACAAACTACAAAGTTTATTGCTCGTAGGAGCATACCCTCCAAGGAAATGGTCTTTACAACAATAGCTGAAATGGAATTAATTCCGGTGGTTAGCGAGTTTCCTGATGTATTCCCAGAAGAACTGCCAGGCATGCCACCTAATCGAGAGCTTGAGTTTGCAATAGATCTTGTGCCCGGAACCACACCAATACACAAGAAATATTATGGAATGTCGTCATCCGAATTAGTGGAGCTAAAGAAACAACTTGATTAAATGATCCGAAAAGTGTATATCTGCCCCAGTTCCTCACCATGGGGATCACGTGCTATTTTTGTGGAAAAGAAAGATGGCAGCCTCCGTATGTGTGTGGATTACCGACAGTTGAATAATGTCACTATCAAAAACAAATACCCTCTGCCAAGAATTGACGATTTGTTTGATCAGCTCAGTGGAGCCAAGGTGTTCTGAAAGATTGATTTGCAGACTGGATATTATCAGCTCAAAATTAAAAAGGAGGATATTTCCAAGACCGCATTGACCACTCGCTATGGTCTCTATGAATATACAGTCATGTCTTTCGGCCTCACCAACGCCCCCGCCTTCTTCATGCACATGATGAATAATGTATTCATGGACTTCCTCGATAAGTTCGTGGTCGTCTTCATCGATGATATAATAATTTACTCAAGAAGTGAAGAATAGCATAAGGAACACCTCCGAGCAGTGTTGCAACGACTCCGTGAGCATCAGTTATACGGCAAATTCAGTAAGTGCGAGTTTTGGCTCAAGTAAGTTGGATTCCTCGGGCATGTGCTATCCGCTAAGGGTATAGCCGTGGACCTAAGCAAGGTAAAAGATGTGCTCGACTGGTTGCCACCCGCAAATGTATCTCAGATCCGGAGTTTTCTTGGACAAGCCGGATACTACCGCCGTTTCATTGAAGGGTTTTCCAAGATTGATAAACCTATGATGGAGCTGCTAAAAAAGGATAAGAAGTTTGAATGGTCTAAGGACTATGAGAAAAGTTTCACTGAGTTGAAGAAACGCCTGACAACTGCGCCAGTATTAACACTTCCAGATATGTACTGCAGCTTTGACGTATACTGCAACGCTTCTAGGCAAGGACTGGGATGCGTACTTATGCAAGATGGCAAGGTAGTAGCTGTTACCTCACGGCAGCTACGACCCCACGAAGGAAATTACCCCACTCATGATTTGGAAATGGCCGTGGTAGTTCATGCTTTAAAAATTTGGAGACACTACCTCATCTGAAAAAGGTGTCAAATTTTTACCGATCACAAAAGCCTCAAGTATATATTTACTCAGCCGGATTTAAATCTCCATCAACGAAGATGGCTTGAGTTGGTCAAGGATTATGACCTTGGAATAAATTACCATCCGGGTAAGGCCAACGTGGTTGCCGATGCCCTCAGTCGAAAACCCATCAGTTTAAATGTCATATTGGAATCTTTGCCTCCCGAACTTAAAGAAGAGATTGCTCAGCTCAACCTGGTCATAGTTGAGGCTGGCCTTGCCAATATTCTGAAAGTTGCCCCTACCCTTGAGGAAGAGATCCGCAAAGCCCAGCCAGGCGATGCCGACCTGCAGAAACGTGTTAAGCTTTCCGATTTCTCGAAGGATCAGTGCGGTACCCTCCGATTCAGGGGAAGGATTTGTGTGCCTAATCAAGCAGATTTGAAGCAGAAGATCCTGTCAGAAGCCCACGAATCCTCGTATTCAATTCACCCTGGAGGTACAAAAATGTACGAAGACCTTCGACAAATATTTTGTGGGATGGAATGATGTAAAGGCAGAACATCAGAAGCCAGCCGGACTTCTCCAACCACTACTAGTGTCACAATGGAAATGGGATGATGTCTGTATGGACTTCATCACAGGGATACCTAAGACCCGACGAGGCAATAATGCGATCTGGGTCATAGTGGATACATTAACCAAGGTGGCCCACTTCCTCCCAATCAAAACCTCATACCGAGCAGATGAGCTTGCACAACTGTATGTATCCATAATAGTCAGTCTGCATGGAGTTCCCCGAACCATCACTTCTGACCGAGGTTCACTCACCTCCGCCTTTTGGTCCCCTCTCCATCAGGCCCTCGGAACAGAATTGAAATACAGTACCACTTATCATCCTCAGACGGATGGACAGGCAGAACGGGTAAAGCAAATACTCCAAGATATGCTCCGAGCCTGTGCTTTGGCCCAAGGCCCACAATGGGAAGATTGCTTGCCGTACGCCGAGTTCTCGTATAACAATAGCTACCAGACCAGTTTAAAGATTTCACCATATGAAGCTTTGTATGGTCGTAAGTGCCGCACTCCATTAAATTGGTCTCAAACCGGAGATAGCTATATTTTCAGAACGGATCTCATGCTGGAAGCCGAAAAGCAAGTCAAGGAGATCCGAGACAGATTGCAATTGGCCAAATCGCGACAGAAAAGTTATTACGATGCAAAGCACTGAAAGATCAGCTTTGAACCCGGAGAACATGTCTATCTTCGAGTCATGCCTATATAAGGAATCAAGAGGTTTCAAACCCGTGGAAAATTGGCACCCAGATTTATTGGTCCATTTCCCGTTATGACACGAGTAGGTGCTGTGGCATATCAGTTGGAGTTGCCCCCTGAGTTGTCAGATGTGCACGATGTGTTCCACGTTTCCCAATTGCGATGGTGCATATCACCGCCTGAGAAAAAGACCCATTTGACAGAGATAGAGCTGGCAAAGGACTTAACCTATGAAGAGAGGCCGGTGAAAATTTTGGATCAAATGGAAAGAGTCACTCGCAGTAAAGAACGAAAGTTTTACAAGGTCCAATGGAAGCATCATACCAAGTCAGAATCAACCTGGGAATCAGAAGAATTTCTAAGGGCATGTTATCCAGAATGGTTTTCCCAAGCAACCGAATCTCGAGGACGAGATTCATTCTAAGTGGGGGAGGTTTGTGATAGCCTAGTTTTGCCCTCTTTTCTTTGCTTGATTTTTAGTTGAGTTGGTTTTGAATTTGGAGTTTTGAATCATTTCATTTGGACTTAACCACTTGGGTACCCCTTGATTTTAACCCAAGTGTTCCCTCTCCTCCTCAAAACCATCATTTCACCTCTGGTTCAACCCAAAATATTGCTTGGAATATTTTTTTTAAATGAAAAATATTCATTTTGCCCTCCAAAACCCTAGCTAGCCCTTTGAGCTCCAAAGCAACCCTAATTTTTCTTGCCCCAAAAATCCTGAGAAAAATCCCAATTATTCTTTGGACCCTAGGGCACCTTTCTGAGAAAAAATATTTCACCAGTCTTTGGAATATTTTGGCTACAGAAAATAAAGTCATTTCTGGACAGAAATGGTAGTTTCTATAGCAACTACCTTTTTACTAGCTCCATTGTAGCTGGTTTTTCCTGTGCCTATTTACCTTAGTAAGTGTAAGTAAAACCCCAATGCTCAGACCTTAACTCCTAGTGCTTTGACCACAGTAACTCTCCAAAGTTTCTGTCCAGAAACTTGTCAGCAGTACAAATTCATTTCTACTGCACCTGGATCCAAACCAAACCGTTGTAACACATCATTCTACTAAGGACTACAAGCTAGACATCTTGGTTAGCGCTTAGGGTGGCTTGATGTCTCGGTTCACACGGTGACCACGTTCGTCCGGGCGTGCTGGCATGCAAAACATGTGCTCTGCGTGCTGCCCAGCGCTTTGTTGAGCGCGTGCTCGCTGCCCAGCCGGCCAAAGCATGCCACGCCTCGCCACCATCCTCGTCTCCACCCCCCAAGCTCCCCCTGGCGCTCGCCGATGCCGGAGCTCGCCGCAGCGAGCACGGGCATGGTCCGGCCAACGGCACAGTGCGCAGCACACTGTGCTCATCGCTTCCCTCCTCGCTCCTGTGCTCGTTCGCGCCCGCGCACAGTTCCTGCATGACCTCCGTCGTCTTCTCCCTCTGTCTCTGGCCCCGTATGTCACCGGGCGCCGTGGACAGTTGTCCTATGGCGGAGCCCGAACCCTCCTCATCGCCCGCCTATATAAGCTGCCACCCCCAGCCTCTTGGAGCACCCGCAGCCACTCCCATATCCACCATGAGCCAGTAGAAGCCGCAGCCCGGCCGGGCAGGCCACGGGCTGCCGTCCCGAAGCCGAGCTCGCTGGTGATCCCCTCCGGATCGTCCCCGCAACTCCGTTCCCTCCCAAGCCAAGGCGAACCTGCCAGGGCCTCCGCCACTCATCGGTGAGGCCAACCACCCAGCTAGAGCCCCTGGAGCCGCCCCAAGCTGTCGTCGTCTTCGTCTCCGGCAACCTCCGCCCTCTGCCTCCGGTCCTGTCACCTCTAGCTACGCTACGGGTACGGGCAGGTGCGCAACCTTCTCCTCCGTCGATCCCCCCTCTCGTTTGACTACAAGAAGCCTCATCGTCGGCGTGTGCTCCGGCGAAGCGCCGCTTCCCTCTCCCTTCCTCTGGCCTAACTAGCGGGGCCCGCTAGTCAGCCACTCATTACGCGCGTGAAGCGGTATGAGTGGTGGCGCCCCGGGTGTTTACGCCTTCGACGTCACCCCCCTAGTCTGTTTAATATTTATTTCAAATTCATTTAAAATCCAGGAAACTTCAAATGGCCATAACTTTTTATCTATAAGTCCACATGCATTGATTCTTTTTGCATTGTGTTTTGTGTCCAAAAATCTAACAGCACCCAAAAGATGTGAATTTTTCCTTATTGTCTAGATTTTCTGGTAATTTTCAGAAGGTTTCTTGATCTTTCCTTTTTGTGGTTTTGACTGTTTTCAGAAGAGCCAGTTTGTCTTGAGGATCACCAGGAGCTTTGTGAACTTCATCAGCACTAAGGCAAGCCACATCAACATTTTCATAGTGCCACTTCAATATCTGTGATTTTCCTACTTGAACTTATGAATGTTCATGCATTTAAAATTATTTATATGATAATTAGATAGTGTTAGATGCCTGTCATGTTAAAATGATGGATTTACATAAAAGTTGAAGTAAATCTTGTTGATAAGCTAAGAAGAACTTAGTTATGAGAAATGAATAAATGGTATGGTCCTGGAGTTTAATAATTAGTTTAAATATTATTCTTGCATGATGAAAAATGATGAGATTGTTAGAAATGATTCTGGTTTAAGTGAGGTGTGATCTTAACCAAAGAAGTGGCATGAGTTGATGATGGCTCCGTGGGAGAGTGGTTGATTTAGTTATTTGCATGGTTACGTGATGCATGTGTTAAGTGATGCATAGCATGGCATTATGACACCGGTTATTTTCACATTAAGTTGAACCTGATAAGTAACTCAACTTGAATATGATGTTGACCGGGTCATGGTGCTGCTGAAACGAGTCTTTCCTAGTGCAACCAGATTGGCCGGTATGGGACGGCCTTAATGTGTTTCATTGTCGTGCCTCTGGTCGGTGCCTCCATTTAGGGAAGGTTATGGGCGTGCTGTACCCTGGCTCGGTAGGCAGGCATAACCTTGTGAGCCCATTGTTAAGTTAAGTTTTGGTACCGGGTCCCCGAGTGGATCGTGGCCACGCCGGTGGTCGAGGTGTATGGAGGTAGACACGAGGCCACCCAGGACTAGCCCGATGGGGACTGAGTCGGAGTGGCCGGGAGAGTGTCATTACAATGAAATGGTTTCGTCGGAATGTCGTTGGTCCAGCTGAATGGGAGTGCGAGGCCATAGGTTCCGTAGTGTGGGTACAGTGTACTATCCTCTGTAGAGTGTTTTAATCTATCGATAGCCGAGTCCACGGTTATGGACCCGCTCGAAATTAGGGTACACCATGGGTCAAAACTTAATAAATTTGCACACTAAGTTTGTACTGAGGATGGCAGTGAGGCCATCGTGTTGAGTTGGGCCATGTATTGGTCGGGTTGTGATCGTCATAAGGATCATGGGCCATGAGTTGGTCGAGTTGTGATCGCCGTAAGGATCACGGGCCATGAGTTGGTCGGGTTGTGATCGCCGTAAGGATCACGGGCCATGAGTTGGTCGGGTTGTGATCGCTCTAAGGATCATGAGTGTTTTTTTTGAGATCATCATGTTTGTGGTCTGGAAATAATCACGTTTGGTAAGCAAGTCCATGGGACGAGTACCAGTTGAGCATACTCATGGCATGTTGGATATATGGTTGCATTGTTGTTAAGTGGTTAAATACCATGATATTGTTTGTCATTGTGCTTATGCTTGTTGTGAGCTTGAGAGTACATTCAATGTACTGACCTGGCGTGTCATGCCAGATTTCAGGAAAATCTCGCTGGAAAGGAGTGCTGTCCGAGTCTAGATCGTGTCCACATCGGTGTCCGTGTGCTATGGAGTTCCGCTACGACGTTGTTCCACTGCCGCATAGTTGTCATGATCAAGGCCCCTTTATGTTCACTAAATAATGTACATACTGTTCAGCCGCACCGTGTGTGCCGCTTGGCCTCGCTAACGGTTGTAATATAAACTAGGCTCCGCTAGCATGAATAAAGCGGTTGTTTTTCTGTACCAAGTTGTTGTGTGTTGCCAGAAGACAAGGTCTCTGGGCTGGCAATGCAAGGTAAACCGGTCGCTCTGAGCCGGGGTGCCACACGCAAGTCGATCTCAGGGGAGAGATGCTGAGGGATGTCAGCATCTGGTAGCGTCATGTTGATTTCGAGCTAGGGCTAATGACAGAGATCATATTCACGGAGTCGACTGCGGAGGAAAGAACGCGCATGCCTGCGTACTGGCATGAGCAGCCGGTGGAACTGTTCAAATGGGCGGTAGGAGAAGCTAAATCCCAGGACTAGTTGTGACGGCGCCACTGGGCATGCATCGTAGGCGAGGTGAGCTACCCTCCTTCCCCGCCAGCGATGCAGTGACCTAGTCGGTTGCTGCTGCAGTGAACTTGCAACGCCATGTCGGTTTGCAACCTTGACAATCACTCCATCTATATGTATTGTATTCCCGTGAAAATACTTGGTCGTTTGGAAAAAGATGGTAATTGATTTACCACTAGTTTTAGTATGCTTGGTCGTGACAATCAACCGAAGCCACAACCAAAAGTCTCCATCGCGTAATACTTTACGGTCGGTCGCACCAATAGACGGTCGGTCGGACCCGCGTCTCACCGAAGGGACACGCATCGGCTTGGTCTGACATGTACGACCAGTTACATCACTTACTTGTGCGACCGCATTTGAGCAGTGTAGTACTCCCTCTATCTCAGTTTACCTATCTTGCACGTGTACCTAGGTCGTTAATTTGACCAACTTAATAAGAGGCATACATTAAGAAAAATATATCATTACAAACTTCAAATATTCTATTTTTTAATGATATATTTTTTATGTGAAACAATTTATTTTGTATAAGTTAAATTGATGACCTAGATACACATGCAAGCATTGTAAACTGAGATGGAGGGAGTACTTCAAATTTATGTTCCACTAAACTCATCGGGAGCCGTTTCGGGACTCGAAAGCAAAACCATCAATTAATCTTTACCTTGTTACAAAGTACTAGTGCTACAATTAAGTGCAAGCCTGCTCACACCTACTAGTATGTACCAAACCTGAATGTGTCACTATGTAGGTTTTAGTACTAGTGCTAGTACTTAGGTTATAAAAAGGGGAACTACGTAACTGAAAATTACTCTACCTTCCTCCTCATAAGTCCTTCTTCGTCCATAGTTTCCATGGCCGGTCTGCAGAGCTCTAGGTCGAGAACTACTTGTAACAAGGGAGCGGCAACCAAGGCCGCGGAAAAACAAGAGGGCTCGCCGCCTCGTAGAGACCTCGAAAGATCTCTCACGGGCAGGCAATGGCTCCCAGGAGCGCCTTACCCATGGAGGCAAACATGCCGAGCTGGCGGCAATGGAGTTTTTATCCCTCGACGGCATGCCCGATCATCTCAATAAGCACCTCAACAAGCAGAAGAGGTTCATCCACGGCTTGGTGGAGCTGCTGAAGGAGAGCCTCGACGACATGCCCGCTGAGCTCAATGAGCAGGGGGAGTTGACCGTCGGCTTGGTGATGCTACTGAAGAAGAGCATTGCCTCGAAGAAGAAGGCAACCGGCAAAATCCTGCAACTTCAGGAGGACAAGGCGAAGCTCTGCCACAAACTCGACCTGCTGAAGGAGGAGAACACCGGCTGGAAGAAGCTGCATGATAAGAGTAGTTCCTCGATGAAGATGATGCAGGCCCTCATCATGGAACAAAAGGAGGAGTTAGCAAAGATTCGCATCGAGCACCCGACTACTGTCAAGGTACGTAAAGCGGCCGTGGAACAAAAGATGAAGGCTCACATCGAGAAATCCCGCGTCATGGACAGAATGAAAAAGATGGCGGAGGAGACGTGTAAGGAGATGGAGGTCGTGGAGGCGATGAAGAAGCAGTTACAACTCCGCGGCCAGCAACCCTTCATGTAGTAGAGAGCAGCGCCCCAGACTTGTGTGTGTGTCTTCCTTCTTTTTTTGCGGTGATAATCTTCCTTCTTCTTTTGCTCCGTGTTTCTTCTTTTGCTTCGGATGTTTCGCTCTACATGTCACATTCTCTGCGAGGCATGAATAGAACAATGCTAACAATGAGATGACTAGCAAATTAGATCATTTTTTATCGCCATATAGCACTGGGCTGCCATGTTTCGTGCTCCTCCGTCATACTCTAGTGGAAAAGTTGAGTATACCGCACGGTTCTTTGCTCCTCCTCAGGTCGTCGGCACATTTATATGAGCAGTCAAATCACAAGGCCCCGCCTTCCAGCAGTAATGAGCCGTCAAATCACAAAGGCCCTCGCCTCTCTTGAAACCGACCAAGCTAGACTACCCCGCCCTCTAGCCTTTAAAAAAATGTATACTTTTGTACAGTAGTAGTATCGATGGATTGCGCCATGGAGCAAAACTAACAAGATGAAATTAAATTAAAAAGGTAGTACTTATAGAGAGCACTTGTCACAAAATTATGCATATAGTACTATTAAAAAGCTACTACGTGCTTAAATGGGGTGTTAAATTCTATTAAAGAAATTAGCATAACTATTTAATTCTTGGGTTCTTATTATTTATGCAACTAGTTGTGTATCACTACTGAGTTTTCCCATTAGATGTTACAACTACTAAAAAATGCTATCGATCCGTGAGATGCCTGCTCAAAATGCAATTAGATATCTAAAAAATGCCATCATTAAGTTAGATGTTTGCTCAAATATGCCATTAGACATTGTTATTTGCACGTCAAACCCGTTTACCATGTTATATGACAAAAATAAGCCGATTCTCACAATGATAAGTGTGACCCCGCTTGTCAGGAGTAACCAAGAGAATAATTTTACAGGAAAATAAGAACGCTGTTGGGATCAAGTAGGCGCCACACTTTATTTTACTATAGTGAGATAGAGGGAGAGCTGGCATGTTGGTCCATCGGTATTTATGTCATTATAACGGACGCTGCTTCGGTGCCTTAAGGCACGTGCCTTTGGGCCTATGACAGGTGGGCCTAACAGGTGGCTCGCCCACCTGTCATAGACCCAAAGGGAGGTGCCTTTAAGGCACCGAAGCTCAGTCCCATTATAACATGGCAAAAGAGATTTGAGTCACAATAACGGTGTCCAGCACAACACACCCCTCAAATAAAACTAAGCAGCCTGAAATTCTTTGACAAAACTAAGCACCCTGAAATTCTTTGACAACTAAACTGCTGGCTATATGATGTTGGCCATATATATTATACGTATATAATGTGAAGAAACGAGTGGTAGTACTATACCAACTAAAATATGAACTGTAAGAAATACTAGTATGTACGTACTCAAGAGTTAAAGTAATGAGAAGGAACATAACATAGTTCTGCTGGGGGCTCAGCACAACACACCCCTCAAATAAAACTAAGCACACCTAAAATTAAACTAAGCAACTAATCCGGTAGACACTGCATTAGAACCACCATGAGCAATGACACTACCACCTTACTCGGACTCCTCGTCCACATGCTCGACTTCGTCCTCGTCCCTCTTCCTCTTGGCCGATACTTCTTTGCTTGAACCGCACACTTGGCTCTTGCTCTTCATCGAACCCTTGTAGATATTGAAACAAAGGTAGGCATCCATTGCAGCATAGTGGATGTGGTCTATATCTAGTACATTCCACTGCCATGCACGATGAAACTTGGGCGGAGGTTTCTTTAGTTTACCTTACGAAGGATGAACCATGGATCCTGCCAGGGTCACCATTGAAGGCTGATCACGGGAGGGCACCAGCCCATTCTTCTGGAGGTCGAAGGGGTTTCCTACAATGAGGCCTATCCGACCCTGGACTGTTCTGTCGTTCGTAAAGTCTACAGTAATGAATTTGACTAGGCCTCCCTTGAGGAAGTTCTTAAATTCCTCGCACTCAACGTCAGAATGGCATATGTGGTAGACCAAGCATAAGTCATGCATGCAAACCTGGATCACGGCGGGCTTCATCTTCTCTTCCTCCTCTAGATTTTCTCTTTGTCCAGGGCTGTGGTGTACTCAACATCTAGCCCAGCGAACCACTCATCATTTGAGTTTTCAAACATGCGTCTGAAGCGAGCAAGACATACTTTCACCGTCGCGGAAGAACGTGTGTGGATGATGTCGAACTCATCATCGGTGATGGTTCTAACCTTGTACTCATCGCTGATCATGGAGATTTGGGATGCCATGGATTTGGGAGGAGGGTTAGGATTAGTGGAACTGCCGTAATGTGAAAGAAAGGGACGACTAGGAGCGAACTACCGTAATGTTAAAGGACATCCGAGGACGAGTAGGAGCGAACTGTCAGCGGTTCTTCGGTTGTAAAAAATGTTGAGTGGGGTGTGCGAACGGCAGTGTAGTGGCTTGCCTGGTGGATAAATGGATTAAGCACAGTACTATGGGGCCCAATTAGATGTCATGTCTACTTGACGCCCAATTGAATGGCTTTTGATGTCATGTCAAGCGTCGGGAAAATTACAGGTGATACAAAGCTTTCCATTCTCCCATGATACGGGCTTCCGAGAGCCCTTGAATCTGAGATCGAACGGTTGCATGGCGTGATTCTAGACCTATGGGTGAATATCCTATGTTGGAGGGTTATTCTGCAAATTTTTAGCAACCTAGCATGCGACCGTTCGATCTCAGATCCAAGGGCTACAAGCAGCCCATATCATGGTCGCGCCTACCATGACCGTTGCCTCGCTCACGCGGTCGCGCCCATGGAGATTTAACACGGTGCGTTATGCTATCTGATGTTGGCATGTGATACATAGTCATCACTTAGTCACTCATACAACAAGGTTAGCTATAAGGTTGTCTATCAGAGTTTTTTTTACTTCTCTCTATCTCTTTCTTCATAGTATTTATTGTATTTGCCATGGAGTGACCTCTTCCAATGAAATGGTGCTTAGATGAGGTGCTAAGGGCATTGGCTTAGCAACTCAAGTCCCCAATGCATAGGTGCCTAGTTTTTTGTTACTAAGTTTGCTTAAGTTAATTAGCTATAGACTCAAAATTGTCTTTTCACCTAGGTACACGCGCTTAGCACCATTTCTTCATGAGGCCACCAAACTAGTCTCTCTCTTCTTAATTAACTTCCCACATCAGACTTTATGCCAATGTGGCAGACTTAGCACCTGCACAAGCAAGTACAATAGTGGGCTATAAGCCCTCTTACATGGCATTTTTGCATATGTCGAGGAAAGAGGCAAGGAAAAAGTGGAGGAGTGGGCTCTCATGCCAGGGCCAGCCTCTACATGGTGGAGCATTGGGAGAGGCACCTGTATACCATGGAGGTTGTCAGGAATAGGGAGACTCACGCCGGCCGTAGCACCGCAGTTAAAATGTTAATGGCAAGTCAAATCACCGGGCCCCACCTGTCCAGCAGTAACTTGCTGTCAAATCACACAACCCTATGTTTGTAGCAGCCTACTCCCTCATTGTCAGTGTTCTGGGAACGGGGGTCCCCAGACTTGTCTGCCTGCGGCCTGTGGCGTGGCTCAAGTGGTGGCCCAGTACGGCCCATCTTCGTCAACATAAGCTTAAGACCCTCGCGAGGGGCCAAGCCTCGCAGGCCGATGACGCAAGGCTTCCTCAGGAGCGGCCTCACCAGTCAGGCTCGCGAGGAGGTGGAGAGATCAAGGCAAGAGTACCTCGCGAGGTACCCATGATGCAAGCCATGGCGATCAAGACCAGGCGGGCGCCAGGCAGGCGCCGGCCTGCGCAGTGTCCTTGTTTCCTCTTTGCTGCAAAGGGGGCACACATAGGCATGGAGTACCAAGGCATGAGGCAAAGGTTACCATTTCGGTGCAATGAGACCAAGACCAGCAGAGCGGCAGGATGAAGGTCACCGTGGAGCCCAAGACAGCGTCATCGCTAGTGCCTTTGGCAGCCGAAGACCAACTTTAGTCAGGATAACTTGTACTAGATGTTCCCCGTCAAAATGGCCGTTGTTGGCGCCCTTCCCGCTCAATATTTGGGAAGAGGGCCAGGGCCTCTATAAATAGGGATAGCCATCACAGTAGAGGGACATCTGATCGAGTTCTCATCAGACCCAGAGGCGATCGAACTCACCCAAGTAGTTCACCGCACCAGCCCAAGAACACCTCTCGCGAGGTTGTTCTTCCCCTTGTACTGTTCGTCATCAACCCCTAAGGCAATCCACCACACCACACACTGGAGTAGGGTATTACACCACAACTATCGCTCGAACTAGTATAAATCGTGCGTCCCTTGTGTTGTTCATCGTTTAGCTTAGATTCTCAGCGAGGCGCTCGGGCGTGGATCGGTGGGGGAGAGATCTTCGTTGGCACCCCAGAGTTCGAACCTTAAGGGTTTTGCCGGAACCCCACATCCGACACTCATCTTCTCGCGTCTTTATCGAACCGACTAGGCGGAAATGCCCCACCCACCATGCGGGAAAAGCCCCGCCCTAGAATTTTAAATAGTACTCCATGGATTGCGCCATGGAGCAAAGCCTCAAGAAAACGACGGTACACATGTACGGAGTATACATCACGACCGTCGCGTTCACGTCGCACCCCAGACGGTCGGTCGGTCTGGCACACCGCTCTCCAAATGGAACGCGCGTCATGTTGCGTTTGCACACACATGCGGGACCGCAATTGAGAACCGACCATAGGCACACTCCCCAGCCTCGCAAGTCGGTTGAGTTTATAGAAGAAAGAGATGAGCGATAGTACTAGAAAAGTGTTGTACAAATGTTGGTGCCTGGACGATCCCTGCATGACACAGAAGATCCGTTCGTCCATGCATGTGACCAGACTCCAGCAGACATGCCTGGATTGTCTATCGTCTACATATCGTGCAGGTTGTGTTGTACATGGTTGTTGTTTTGATGAGAAATCTAAAACAAGGTTTCTTGTCATCTCGCAATATTAGGTGTCATGTGCTTAGGATCACTGCGAGGGTTAAACAGCGACAACTGAGTTCCTCCAAGGCGCTGGTCATTGGGGGCACATGCACGAAGACTACTCGGCTGCAATCTAGGTTAATCCGGCTATGTTAATTAGGAAATCTATCGATGGACCCCTTTTCTATGAGTTTATCTTTAATTTGAACTTTGTTCCTCGCCTAGTTTGTCCATCGGGATTCATGTTCTCTCCTTTGGGTAGTGAGGTTATGGTTTCTTGTCAAGTGGCATTTTTTCGTGTTATATGTTATAATCCGGTGCTTCAGATCAAAATGACGACAAGTGCGCCTCTGGGGCACGTGCATGAAGACTTCTCGACAGTCATTGACGAGGTCAAGACGGCTCCGGTAGACAAAAGAAAACTAGTACACTATATAGGCAGGGGCCTCCGCACATGCTTGCTAGTGTTGCTCTCTTCACACTGCCTCGTCCTCTCCAGATCTAAACACGACAGGGGTGGCCACACTCTCTCTCTCTGCTCACTGCTCGTCACAGATCCAGCTGGATCCTCTTCGCCGGGGAAGGTGAGAAGGTGCAACGTTAACACGGTCATCCTCGAAGACGACTCTTACCCACAATTGGCGCATCCCGATTAGTGTGCCTTGTCGTTCTCTCCCAAGCACCGCTGGCTAGGGAGGGCCTCCGACCCCTTCTTCCTCGCTGCCCTAGTGTGGGCAGATCCGGCCTCCCGGCGCCCACCTAGTGACATCCCGGCGACCCTCAGGTATAACTTCCCTCGAAACCGGCCTTGCTCTACTTCCCGAGCTCTTGACGTCGCTGCATTTGTATCTTTTACTATTTCTCAGGCCCCCTCGTAGATAGGATTGATCGGCTATTTGAAAGCCACCTAAATTTTTACTGTTATGAGGTAAAACTAGTTCATGCACTCGAATCTAGTACTACTTGGTTCAAACAAGGAAGAAAGGGGGTGGGGTGGGGGAAGATTTGTTATCTGAATCTAGGACTTGGTCGAAAGAGCAAATAATGTGGGCGAAAAGTAGCAGAGACTCGCTATCTAGTGGTCTCTTGGTCTAATAGGGAAATAAAGGGAAACATAGTACAAACTCAATATAAACTAGATCTATTGGTTGAAAAAGGAAAGAAAGTGGGGACTGGGGGACAAGTCAACAGAGTAAGTCTATCACTAGATTTGCTAGCGTCACAAAGTATAAGGTGGCTATACTGAACAAAAATAGGACCAACCCAGATAACCTGTTCTGATGTTTGTTGCCCCAAGCCACTCTTATGTAATGCCACTGCTAAAATGTAGCAGTCGCACTATTAAAAGTAAGGACACGTTAAACCAATGTCGTTTTCAATGTAATGCCTCCAGTAATATGAATCAATGGCACTTTTTTCATGTCCCGCTAAATTTCCCATTAAGATAAGTTGCTTCTTTTAGTTAGAAATGCAACTGTCCTGGTCTGCCTACTCTCTCGTGCCCAAATACCATGTCTGTAGAAGCTGTTAATGTAATGTTGCTGGTAAAATGAAGCAATGGCACCACTAAAGTAATGTCGTATTTAACGGTTATCATAGTTAATCCTAATGCCCGCACTAACATCTAGCAATGCTGCTGCTTTAGAAATTGCTAGTGTCCTTGTAGGATTGCCATTCAGATAAGGAACATGCTTCTTTTGATTTGATGTATGTTTCATCACTTGTTAGTCACCCTCCTTTCCACCTTTTTTGTGCAAACAGAGATATACATTTCACGCTTGATCTTAGTTGAACTGCACAAATGATATCCAAATTATAGTTGAACATTCCAGGAGCTTCACAACCAACCTTGATGTTGCTCAATTTTATTGCAACTAATGTAGAAGAAGCACTGTGGGTTTTGTTTTCTGATGGAAATGGAACCGGGGCTGGAGGAAGAAGAAGCTGCTAACTCATGGGACATTGCTTCATTTTAGGTGAACTGCACCAAAAGGTCCCATGAATTGAATCATCCATGTTGGTGACTGGTGTCATCCCTTCTACGATGGCATTGACTACAGATATGGTTCCCATCACAAGGTATGTTCCTTTTTGGTCTGACCGTTTGCCAAAGATCCTGCATGTTGAGTCTGCTCTTGTGCTACTGTTTTGGCACTGCCATGATAAAGCAGTAATGTTATTATTTTGCACCTTAATCTGGTGCCACTATTAATTTGAGGCAATGTTTTGGCACCGCTAGTGCCACTGATTTTTTTATATATCGAAAGAAGGGGTTTCCTCCGATTTCATTAAAGAAACCCAACCATAGAGAACCATTATCCGACAACATCTCAGTGTAAACGAGAAGTTATGCAACTACTACTAGAACGGACTGAGTACTAGCAGGAGACAAGTTCGCCACATAAGCTAGGCAGGTAGGGGCACACAGCACTAGCTCGACCAAGTTTGGATTACAACCCAAATGCTACCACAGAAACATCATGGGGGAAGATAGGGTCCGCAAGAGCCAGCTTCAGCATCCCAGTCTAAGCACCCCCGACCTCCATCCTTGCGATGCACGGTATACCTCGTTTGCCACCTGCTCGCCCCTAGTGCCACTGATAAAATGAAGTAATAATACAGTTAAAATAGAGCGAGTGTCCTCTCTATCATGTCATTTCCAATGTAGATAAAGAAAGTGCTTCTCTTTGTTAGTATATGTTTCATCAACTAGTATCATTTTTAATGTTTAAGCATTTCTGCAAAGTGGGGTGCTTAATTTTAGTTTATCTGCACAAAAATAGAGATTGGAATGTCTTAAGGACCCTCCTTGTACTATAGTTGTACACTGATGTTCATCACTGGCAAAAGGTGTATCGGGGAGACTTGGGTCGATTTCAAGTATGAGGCATCGCAGGGCCCATCTCGCCCTCGCAGCATGGCATACTATGATACTATCACAATATTTTCTTATATTTATTAGTGTATGTTTCATCAAGTAGTGCCACTATAATGTAATCACGCTTTTTCATTATCTGTGCAAATAGGATTATTCAGCTGCATTTTGGTGGAACTTCACAAATGTATGGATGGAACTGACATATATGCAGAGTGCGAGGTGTGCCAAGTAAAAATTACCGACACCAACCATGCTCCATGCACGCATTGGCATCCACCACCACCAGTGGGATGTGTGGCACTCTCTATGGACGGATCTTTCTCGGCAGCAAATCCTCTAACCAAATACTAGTAGCTTATATTGGAAGTTTTCTATGGAGTACTCTTTTCTGAAAGAAGCACCAATCTATTTTTCTTTATTTGTACACATTGTCACAAATTTGACCCAAAGGTCCAGAGCTATTTTAGGGTGATTGGCATAGTACTCGGAGACTGATTGTAAGCATGATTTTCATTAGATGTCACACTGATTGTAAGCATGAGCAGATGGAAGATTAGGTTAGTGCGAAGCTTACCTTAAACACTACCACCACCGTTGAAACAAGGCGAGCGTCGAGGGAACCACGGAGAATGGTGGGGAAGCGACATCGTGCCATCCGACCTCCTCTTATTGTAGGAGACCGAATACTCCTGTGGCTCCGGGCTCTACACCCTCACGAACGGCACGCCATACTCGATCGATTCATTATCCTTTGGGTGCTCGAGCTTCGACCTGTATGCCCACCACCTCCGCCTGACTTCTGCCTCGGGCGAATCTGTCCGCTCCGTCGCCCAAGGGAGATACTCGACGAACTCGAAGGATTGCGGCATGACTGCCGCCGAGGAGTACTTTTCCGCCCTCATCGCCACCGTCTCGCTCTTTCACATACATTGCCACATGGCCCACACCATCCTCGAAATCTCCCACTCATTGTCAAGCCAAGTAAGGATCTCCTTCAACATGGCTAACTTTGCCTGGTCGCCATCGGTGATCTGCCTGATTCGCTGTTGCATCCTCTCCATAGATGTCCCTCTGAGTGTTCTGATGCTACCTTTGGAAGATGGGAGGAGAGACGGTGGTCTTGCAATAGAGAAGAGGGAGAGGTGAGACGGTGGTTTTGGAATGGAGATGATGGAGAGGAGAGAGGTGGTTTTCCAATGGAGAAGAGGGAGAGGCGAGATGATGGTTTTGGAATGGAGATGATGGAGAGGAGAGGAGGTGGTTTTGCAATGGAGAAGAGGGAGAGGCGAGACGGTGGTTTTGGAATGGAGATAATGGAGAGGAGAGGAGGTGGTTTTGCAATGGAGAAGAGGGAGAGGAGCGTGCGACAGCGATTCAGGATTGGACGAGAGGGCCAGCGCGCTGTGACTGGATCAAAATCAATTTAACCTTCAATTAATAAAGCGACCCCACATTAACTAGTCTCCCTTTTATTCTGGGTCATAATTGACCATGATTTTCACAAAAAAAATATATGTTATACTTTGCAAAAATAATATAATTTGAAAGTACATTCAGATACAAACCAAATGATACAATTTTTGGTGACATGCATTCACATTTTGCATGTGAAATACAGTACATGGTCAAACTTTTACCCAAAATACGCCAAACAAAAAAATACTTCCAAGACTTGCGCCGCTCCTCTCCTCTTAAACCACCGCCGCTCCTCTCCTATTCCAATCTAAATCCAGCGCTGCTCCTCTCCTCTTTCATTTCAAAACCACCGCCCCTCCTCTCCTGTTCCAATCCAAAACCAACGTTGCTCCACTCCCGTTCTAATACAAAACCAGCACTACTCCTCTCCTCTTCCATTCAAAAACCACCGCCGACGAGTGAGGGTGCTGCGGAGAAGTAGATCGATGGAGGAGTACAACCGATATGTGAGGATCGCAGACGGCGACCCTATGAAGCTAGCTAGGATGATGGAAATACAGTCTTGGTTTGACAACAAGGACCAACTAGCGGCGACAGTGACATCCATGGCCAAATATCTGCAACAGAGCAAAAAGGCAGCGATACTCCCGAAGGGAGCCGCGTGGGAGTACATAGAGCTGCTCCTCTTGGCCATGGAGCAAACAGATTCACCGAATCCAATTGTGAGGGAGCGGTGGTGGGAGTATCGATCCCAGATGGAGCATCCACCAGAGATTGAAGGATGGAGCATCTACAGGGTGCCATTTGTGCGGGTGTCATGCCAGAGCGAGCCGGTGGAGTCTTCGTCAACCGAATCCAACTATAAGAGGAGAAAAGCAGTTGGCCCGACGATGCTTCCCCGCCATCCTCTCCCTCATTTAGGGCTAGAATTCGAGCCGAGTCGAGCCACCTCGGCTCGACTCGCCAGAGCTTGTTTCGTTAACGAGATGGCTTGACTCGACTGGTTACTTTAACAAGCTCAAAACCAAGATTGGCTCGACTCATATAACTCGCGAGCTGGCTCGTTTAGCTTGTTAAGCTCATTAACGATATGAACACAAAACCCTCAAATATGATAAAAATGATTATGTATATATTAAACACATATATCGCTAAACAATTGTAGTTTCCTTGTAATGCATGAGTCTCCTAGGCGGCTGGGCCTTCAATGGTTGGGCCTTGTGTTGTACGCTTGGGACATAGGGTGCTGAGTGGCTGATCTTTTTTTTGTATTGGGAGTGGCTGATCTTTTGTACCGAGCCTAACGAGTTACACGAGTACTCGTGAGGTTGGATCGTTTAACTTGGCCTATAAACGATCTTAAACTAAAGCTTGGCTCGACTCATTATTCTTCGATCTTGAGTCGATTCGAGCCGAGTCACGAGCTACTCGTTTAGCTCGCGAGCTTCGAGCTTTTTTTTCCAGCCCTACCCTCATTGTTCACATCGTCTCATGGGTGGCTGTCTGCAGCCGAGAAATAGGAGGGGACTGCCCCCCCAGCCCAATAGTCGGGTAGGTTGTGAATTGTCAGGAGGAGCTTAGGGATGTCAGTATTTGCAGGTTGTGAATTGTGTTTTGTGTTGTGTATTTTGTGAGTACTTTTAGATATGAATGTCTTTTGAATTTCAGATTTGCAGTATTGAGCATATGGAGTATTTTATGAATTCTAGAGATCTATTTTTAGCACTTAAAAATGTAATTTCATAGGAGTATAAAAGTGCAGACAATGTGATTCTCAGAGAAGAAACTGCAAGTTTCAGTTTCAGATAAGAAACTGCAAGTTCAATTTCAGATAAGAAACTACAAGTTCAGTTTCGGAAAAGAAACTGCAACTTTCAGAGGCAGAGCATTTATATTAACACGGCCTTTTCAAATAGGGATAACATCATGTTGCAAGTTTTATTCATGGTCGAAAATGGAACTACCAGCCAATTAACATCATGTTGATCAACATTCATGCATAGCACATCTTCATATGATGCATAGTCGAAAATATATGCTATTTTCAAAATGCCAACACAATGTCGAGTGTGCGAAAAACAGAGAAAACGATGGACGAAGTTTTGGCAAGTGTTGGACGTGGTGTGCATAGATGACAATGGGGACCCACATGTCAATAATGGCAGAGGCAAAAAAATTGGAGATATTTTCCCTGCATCAGGTGGAATCGAACCCGGGCGGAACAACAGTCGGGTAGTGTCACTTGGCCACTGGGCTAGTTCATTACTTTCGTTACAAATAAGCCACTGCCTCAGGTGGTCTGATCTCCTCCTGTGCCTTTGTGCACTCGCTGTGGCACCGCTGTCTACCGTTGTGAACATGATGAACAAATGAGATGAATCTGGAGAGGACTATACATAGAGAGGCGGACAGTTGGGACCCACCAGGTCTATGGTCGCACGCAAGCAAGTGCCTCATTGAAAAAATACTTCCTCCTAATGCTATACTAATGTTGGGGCCCACAGGTTTGTCAACATAGTTACATTTTTTAGGTGCTTCAACGTAGTTACTAAATGAGATAAATTCACAACGATGTCGGGGAGCTGGCAGGTATCATTTATTATCACCGGGGCAACAAGTATCAATTGGGTTGTGGGTTGCCCCGTCTAGGCTTTATTTTTTAACATGCACAGCCCACGACATGCCGGTTTGTATTTTCTTGTGGGCCGTCATGTATCAACCGGCCTATGGACCTCCCATCCGAGTTTTTATTTTTCCTGCAACATCGGAAAACCCAACTTATGTATTTTTTTTGAACAAAACGCAGAGGTCTGTTCTATTTTTATATATAAGAATAGGAACACCTGGTCCAACTTATATTTCCCTTCTAACTATATTATATATATTTAAATTATTTTATATGTTATTATATATTATTGTTATTGTCATCTTATATTTAACAGATACTTACATATGTAAGATAACAATATCCCACATCTTATTAACTTATAAAAATAATTTCTTAACAATAAAATCCTGGATTTTTTTGGCAACGAAAATCCTGGTGATTGTGTACAAAAGCTTGGTAAGATTTAAGGACCAATGTAATAATAAATCACATATTATTTAAATATATTTTATAACAAAATGCTTATCCCCTGTTTATTTTTTTTGATAACATTGTTGCTCCCAACCCAACATTATAATTAGAATCAGCCCAGCAAAATCATGTATTTCGAGAAAGTGCAAATGGCCTTTAATTTTTTGGAAAAAAAATTAATGGGCCGCATGGATGCTACATTATTTGTTCACCCAGCCCAGCAAATGGACTGTAATTCTAAAAAAAGATCAAATTGACTGTAAATTCTGAAAAATGGGTTGAATACGTGCCACATTTTTGGAGGCTGAAATGTGGGCCAATAGGTCGAAGCCAACACAAGTCGTTGTCAACTTAGTCAACAAATGATTCTGACATTATTAGCCGTTGGATTTACATCCAATGACCGACATCCATCTTCAATCTCTCGTCTTCTTCCTCCAGCACCGTCAGGACCACCTGCTCCCGCCTACTGCTGCTCGCAGCTCTACTTAGCACGCTTCACTCTGGAGCGCTACCCCACCGCCGGCCAGGCCATCCCTCTCCACACCTCCTATTCTTCTCCACCAACTACCGAACCACACTGCACCAGAACCAGTTAACCCTCGTACACCTTTCCGTCCGCGACTCCACTCCCGCGTCTTCCAATCTCCGGCTTGTTGCTGTCCGGGGCCTCGCCATCGCCCACCACCTTGCATGCGCTCGGCGCGGAGTGGTCAACATGGTCAACAAACGACATCCATCGGAAGTGGACTGTACGTGGAGAGGCTGACAGCTGGGTCCACAGCCGCATGCAAGGAAATGCCTCCTTATTACAGGCAAAATAATGATTCCTCCACCTGACAGCTGGGACCCACCGAAAGGGCCTCTATATTTCGCAAAAAAAATGTTCCCCTGCTGAAAGGTCGACCCACCAGCTATATCTTCGCACGCAAGGAAGTGCCTCCTCATTATGCACAAAAAACGAATACCCCTGCTAGCTAGGACCCACCGTAGTGGGAGGCTGACTTGTGGGCCTACTAAGTTGACGGGGACGGAGGGATTTTTCAACATAGTCAATATGAATGATTCTAGCACCTGTGACCATACGATGCCCATCAAACAGTTGTAGTGCTTCTTCAACCTCTGGTCTTCTTGCTCCAGCCGCCCAAACTAGCGTCGGTCGTGTCGCGTGCTCCTGCCTCCCGTGGTTGGCTATGATGCCGCAGATGCCTCACCTCCCCCTACTACTCTCATCGATAGCTAGGCCATCCACTCACCCACACCCCCTATTATTCTGCGCCAACAGCAGCCTCACACCACAGTAGAACCAGTGAACCCTCGTACTCTTCTCCGCGTGGGCTTCCACTGCAGCGTCTTCCCCAGCTCCGCGTCGTCCCCTTCCTAGGCCTCGCCATCGTCCATCGCCTTGGTGCTCTCGGCGCGGCGTGGTCAACGTCGTCAAGGAAAGACTTCCATCGGAAGAGTAATATATGTGGAGAGGCTGGCAGCTGGGTGCACGGCAGCAGCAAGGAAGTGCCTCCTTATTACGCGCAAAATAATTATTCCTCCACGTGACAGCAGGGACCCACTGGATGGGCCACCATATTTCATGAGAAAAAGTTTTCCCCCTTGACTGCTGGGACCCACCAGCTACAACTTCGCATGCAAGGAAGTGCCTGACAGTCGGGACCCGCCTGGTCGAACGGTACATAGGGTTGTCATTCTGGTTGCGAACGTGTTGTACATACTGGTCGATCGGTCTGTCTGGAGGCTACAGCGATGAACCGTGGCCGTGTAAGGAAGGGCACGTGTCGTAGTAGAGGCGTGCATATAGCATGTCACGTAGTCCCGTTAATATCATGTACACGTATGTACAGCGGCCAGGGTGCAAGAAAGTAAATACGGCCACGTACGTATATACGGGCGGGGTCTCGAACGCCTACTCGCGCATACGTATGGCCAAGGCTCGTGTACATGGCTGGGTCAGAACGGAGAAACTACGTCGTCGTCATGTTCATCGGGAGCCAACCGGCTTGGACGGAACAGCCGATCGAAACAAGGCCTGCCATACCGTAGAACGGAGGAAACGGCCTTGTGTTTGACTGGCCACGGTCCAAACGGGATCCTGTTCATCGGCAGGGGTCTAGCCTACTGCAAAACGGAGGAAACAGACTTCTCTCTGACCTCCTACGGTCGAAACGGGGTCTTGTTGATCGGGAGGGGAGCGGTGTACCGCAAAGCAGAGAAAACAGACTTGTGTTGGAGCGCTACGGTCGAAACGGGGGCCCTATTCATCGGAGGGGTGTGGCGTACTACAAAACGGGACTCCATGGGATACTATTCATCTCCACCGTTGACTGCCTCGACGGGACATTGCTGATCCACCGTCGACCTTCTCCAGCCTTCACCTCCGACTGTTCATCCACGGGCTCCTGTTTATCCAGCCTCCACCGTTCCTCCACCGGCTACTATTCAACCAGCGCTCTCCACGGGGTCCTTTTCAACCACCCCTCCACGGGCTACTATTCATCCAGCCCTCCACCGACTACTGTTCAACCAGCCCTCCACGGGGTCCTGTTCATCAAGCCCTCCACGATGTCCTGTTCATCCACTCCCTGCCGACTTGATCAATCGGGGTCCTGTTCATCCACCCACAACCGGCTCGATCGATCGGGGTCCTATTCATCCAGCGGCAACACCATGGGGTCCTGTTCATCCAACCCCCACCGGGAACTGTTCATCCAACCCCCCAACAACGCTCACTGTTCATCAAGGGAAGGAGGCAGCAGGTTCGATCGGCTTCAATTAGCAGCAGTAGCGAAGGAATCACTCGGGTTTAGTTAACAGCAAGGGAACTATCGGGGTTCAGTGACGTAGCTAGTGCAATCGCTCGGGTTCAGTTAGAGCCCAACGCCTCGCTCGGGTTCAGTTAGAGCGCAACACCTCGCACACACACGCGTACGTGTATGAGATAAACGAGCAATCCTCCATGCATCGCTCGGCCCCGACCACCCATCGTAACCAGGAACTCCCTGATATTTTCCTCGCCCTCGCTTCTACCATGGTTTTTCCGTCATGGACGGCCCAAAGAATGTCATGCAACTGCGTCTCTGGTCTGCCCAGGACGAAAAGCCCATTTTCTGTCATGATTTTTTGTCATAGAAGTAGGAGCCAACCACATCTATGATGATACCGAGTTTTGTCACAATTATCGTCATAGAAGTGTCATAAGCATGACAGGAAAAAAATTCGTTCGACCCAAAATGTCACAGATGTGTCTTTTTTTGTAGTGTGATATGTGTTTTGCTTGGAGCGTCATTTTGTTTTATTAGGATTTGCTTGTTGTTATTTAGAATAATGTTTTGTATCTTTTACCTCAATAAAAGTGCCAAGTATAACCTTCACCATGCTTATTTTGCAAATCTATATGTTGTTTTTTCAAAATAGAATGTTTTCTATGATTGTCTGAATTCTTCAGAATATTCATAAAGTGATAAAATCTTGAATTTTTTGGAGGAAAAAAGTATGAATATTCTTCCATCATTTATAGACTGTCCTATTTTGATAGATTGATGTTATGTTTGCATATGTTTGCTTGTTTAATGATTCTAATTGAGGATAGAAGTATTAAATATGCAGAGGCATTCAGTATGCAATGTTAAATTATAATTTTAGCGATTTCCTACAGTAGAGGATGATAAGGTTTGCATTGATTTATACTAACTTATCTCATAAGTTCTTGTTGAGTTTTGTGTGGATGAAGTTTTTGATATTTAGGGAAACCGTGATATGAGAGGAAGTAAGGAGACACAAGAGCTCAAGCTTGGGGATGCCAAGACATCCCAAGATAATATTCCAACAAGTCTCAAGCATGTAAGCTTGGTGATGCCCCGGCAGGCATCCCACCTTTATTTTTCAATAACTATCGATTAGTATCGGTTGAGCCTAAGTTTCTGCTTCTTCGCATGAGATGCGCTATTCATGGAATGTCATTTTACTTTGTTTTCTTTGTTGTTTGAATAACATACTTAAGATCTGAAATTTTCTTTGTGTGGATGAAGTTTTTGAGATTTAGGGAAACCGCGATATGAGAGGAAGTAAGGAGACATAAGAGCTCAAGCTTGGGGATGCCAAGACATCCCAAGATAATATTCCAACAAGTCTCAAGCATGTAAGCTTGGGGATGCCCTGGCAGGCATCCCACCTTTCTTTTTCAATAACTATCGATTAGTATTGGTTGAGCCTAAGTTTTTGCTTCTTCGCATGAGATGCGCTATTCTTGGAATGTCATTTTACTTTGTTTTCTTTGTTGTTTGAATAACATACTTAAGATCTGAAATTTTAAATGAGAGAGAGCCCTTACATAGCTACATATCTACTTAACTACTCATTTGATCTTCACTTATATATTTTTGGAGTAGTTTGTCAAACAGTCTCATGCTTCACTTATATTGTTTTGAGAGTTGATGATAGTAAAGTTAATTTGCACAAAATATGTATTTGGTCCCAGTATGATGAATATCCAAGAAGGACATAATAAAAACTTTCATGTAGATCACTTGATATGATAAGTTTGATTCCTTGCAATAGTTTTGCGGTATGGAAATAATAATATGTGAGTGATATTAATGAGTAATTGTGGTTTAGTAAGAATATTGGTGTTAATGTTTGTGATTCCCTATGCATGCACATAAAGTCAATAGTTATGCAACGGAGTTACATCCTACTTATGGTGCATTATTATTGTTAGTTATGCTCAATGCATGTTTATGACCATTTTCACTTTTTGGTTGGTCGCTTCTCAATCTATTTGCTAGACTTCATTTGTACTAAGCAGGAATGCTGCTTGTGCATCCAACTCCTTAAACCCAAAGTTGTGCCAAATGAGTCCACCATACCTACCGATATGCGGTATTTCCATGCCGTCCCAAGTAAATTTGCATGTACCAACTCTAATTTTTTAAAATAAATTTCCATTTTGTGTGCCCGTAATGCTCATGAAGCGGCAGGGGGTGGCCAATACTTTCCATGCTAGGTATTTTATTCTCACGATGAGTGCATGATAGTGTGGCAAGTAATAGGGATGCCTAGTTCTGAAATGAAAATAATAATAATATGATTATAATAATAATAATAATAATAAATTCCTTGGAAAGTGTTGGTATGGAAGGAACCCGTGGATACAGCTAGCCATGGATTGTGAAAGTATGGAGGAAAGGAAATAAACTTTATTTTCTGTTTGACAACCGCCTATAATTTGTCTAGCATGGAAGATATTGGGATTTCTCGGTCATTTTCATTGACAGGAAAAGCATGCCTATCTCATAATAATTTTATCTCTAATTTAAGCCTTGAGCTCGGGCACCTCTGCAAATCTTTGCTTCCCTCTGCAAAGGGCCTATCTATTTACTTTTATGCAATTTTTATTTTATTTTGAGTCTCCATCTTCTCTTATGAAGCACCAACTAGAGAGCTCCATTGTCATAGTTTTTCATTGGATGTAGCTAATGTTGAGTGTGTTTCATGAATGGATCATTGATTGAGCATAATGGGCTAGGGATATCTTTCTTTAGCATTGATATTTTGAAAGACATGGTTGCTTGTTAGTATGCTTGAGTATTGATGTCTTCATGTCAAGTTATAGACTATTGCTTTGAATCATTCAAGTCCAAATGTCCATGCTACAAAATAAAGAGTACATGATGAATATGATAGGTAGCATTCCACATCAAAAACTCTGTTTTCGATTGCTACTTTATCATGATGAGTTTGAGTTGTTATTATGATGCTAGGAAAAGTGATTGAAATTATTATTGATCAAACTTATGCACTATGCTAGCATTCGGAGTTCATAAATTATTTATTTTATTATTTACCTACTCGAGGACGAGCGGGAATTAAGCTTGTGGATGCTGATAGGTCTCCAATGTATCTATAATTTATGAAGTATTCATGCCATGTTTACAACAATTTTATATGGTTGGGGTGCAATTTTATATGGTTTAAATGGAACTAACCCAGACTGACGTTGTTTTCAGCAGAACTACCATGGTGTTGTTTTTTGTGCAGAAATAAAAGTTCTCCAAATTTAACAAAACTTTTTGACAATTTTTCTGGAAGGAAAGAGACACTAGAAGCTTCGTGGGAGGGCCAGCAGATCCACAAGGGCCCCACAAGCCACCTGGGCGTGCCCAGGGGGGTTGTCGTGCACTGTTGGCTTGTGGGCCCCCTGTGGTACCTCCTGACGTGAGATTGACGCCAAAAGATTATAACAAATAGAGAAACCCCTAGAAATAACCCGAGAACTTCGACTCCGCCGCCACAAGCCTATGTACCAAAGAATTACCATCTGCACCCCTATTCCAGCACCCTGCCGGAGGGGGAAATCGTCACCGAAGGCCATCTTCATCATCTCGTTGGTCTCCATGATGAGGAGGGAGTAGTTCACCTTTGGGGTTGAGGGTATGTACTAGTAGCTATGTGTGTGATCTCTCTCTCTCTCTCTCTATCTATCTATCTATCTATCTATCTATCTATCTATCTATCTATCTATCTTTCTCGTGTTCTTGATTTGGCACGATCTAGTTGTACCGCAAGCTTTGTTAATATAGTTGGATCATCTGGTGTTTCCCCCCTCTATATCTTGTTGTGATGAATTGAGTTTTACCTTTGAGGTTTCACTATTATCGGATTGAATACTTTTATGGATTTGAGGACACTCCATGTATGTCTTGCATATGAATACCCGTGGTGACAATGGGGTATTATATTGATTCACTTGATGTATGTTTTGGCACTCAACTCGTGGATTCCCGAGGTGATAATGGGGTAATCAATGCATAGGGTATGATGCACATTTTCGTCCTACTTTATCCTGTAGAAATCTTGGGGCACTCTTTGAAGTTCTTTGTGTTGGATTGAATATTATGAATCTGAAGTTGTTTGATGCATATCGAATAATCAACTCACGAATACTTGTGGTACATTGGAGTATCTACGTGACATTAGGGTTGTTTGATGTGTATCATATGGTGTTATTTCAGTATGAACTCTAGGGCTGTTTGTGACACTTATAGAGATAGCTCAATAGATTGATCGGAAAGGATATTTTGAGCTGGTTTCGTACCCTACAAATAATTTCATCTTATGTTATCCGCTTGATAAGAACATTGAAGTGATTCTTCGTCACATGTTGAGGGATTGTTATATGATTCAATTATGTTAGCACTGTTGAGAGATTGGACTAGTGAAAGTATGAACCCTAGGCCATGGTTTCAAGCATTGCAATACCGTTTGTGCTCCGTTTTATTATTTGATACCTTTCAATTTTTTTTATTTTCAAATTTCAGAAACCTATATGTACTGTCCACACTACACTTGTATCACCATATCCTCGCTGAACTAGTACACCTATACAATTTTCCATTGTATTAGGTGTGTTGGGGACACAAGAGATTTCTTGTATTTGGTTTCAGTGTTGTTTGAGACACACCATCTTCATCCTACGCCTCCCATGAATTAATAAACCTTAGGTCGTCCACTTGAGGGAAAATTGCTATTGTCTACAAAACTCTTCGCCTAGAGGACCAACTCGAGTCTACAAGAATAAGTTGTGTAGTAGACATCACACACCTTCTTAACTCATGGGCTACCTTTTAATATAGTCATGCAGCAGAGATAATATTCTAGTCTTATGACGTCTAATCACTCACAAGCAAAAAATTGAGTATAGCGTCGTAACCCTACTTTGTACCTTCCACTCGATATGGTAAACCCGCAACATGATCCATTGCAGCCACAAGGGTCAACACATTGAATGTATTGGCAAGTTCACTAGGATTGGCTTGGTGGAACATAAACATGCATTTTTGTGCGGCTCGGTTTTTCTTTGAGCAAAATAGTTTTCCTACATTTTTCATAGTGGTCTACTCTAATAATAGGACATACCACATCACACAACAGTCCAGGACAGATCGTATCATGAGGTCGTCCCTAACCATAAGCATTCGAGCATGTGGGTTCCCATCTCACATAGTAACCCCAATCTTCCCTGATAATGCTGCTAGTATCACGCCAACAATCTAAGTTGGTCCATGTCCCCCTTTGGTTCAACCCATTCAATTTATTAGAGAAGGCGATGAGATCAATCTAACAATTGTCCGGTGACATGCTCAAAAGTTGTCCGTAACTGGGGACACAACTAGTTATGATCAGTTTTATACACTATGTAGAGGTTTGCGTACATTACCTGGATTCCCAAATCACACCTTCCTGCTACTAAACTACACTTCTGGAGTAGCTAGGTAGATCAAGACGAGACTTTTGGGAAGCAGTAGCCCTCTCAGACACGGCTGACTCAGTCCAACCTACATGCAAGAACTACATCTGCTGGTCAGCCGAGGAGGGTCCCCACAACTTACTTGGTCCAGACAAAGCCCATACTTTCTCACGGTTACACATGGAAGCTACTCAACTTTGAACTTGTAAAATCCCGTTGATACCTGGGTGGCATTCCCCACCAAGGACTACACTCTGATGACCCTATCAAAGC
Source organism: Triticum aestivum (assembly GCF_018294505.1). Taxonomy (NCBI): domain Eukaryota; kingdom Viridiplantae; phylum Streptophyta; class Magnoliopsida; order Poales; family Poaceae; genus Triticum; species Triticum aestivum. The sequence continues at coordinate 283,981,459 of NC_057813.1, read as the reverse complement.
CAGTACACCAAAGATCGATTCATTAATTACGTAGTAGTAGTTAAGTAGTCAACCATAAGTAACCTTTAATGATGATACCAATCCATGTTGTAGAAGCTAAGAAACTACTCGTTGATTACAAGGTCATGGTATAATGCACCTACAATCTTTCTACTGGGCTTTGCCAAGCATAAAGGAAAAATCCTATAGGGGTTTACTAATTGAAAACAACTACAACGCATGAAAAACATAGGTTATGATCAAAGGTTCCACTTGCATGTGTTGATGATTCTTCAATCTCACAATCTTGATCAAGTGACACTTCACTCTTCATAAAATCAATTGTAAGTAAAGAGAAATCATAAACAACCATACATAACTATCATACATACAACAAGTGGTGTGCATGGTGTCAGTGTCATTGTGCTTGTAGGATTGAAAGAATGTCTAGAGTGGGGGTGATTAGACTACTTGACAAAATAAAAATCTAGCATTTTCCCAATTTTAGTTGCGGGCAGGTTTTACCAATTCTACCAAGTCTAATATCACCCTACACATGCAATTCTAAGAGTATAGCAACATAAAGTAAAACATTGCACATGTAAGTTAAGAAAGGGCTTGGAGATTTCAAACACAATGAAGACACGATGATTTTTGGCATGGTTCCGATAGGTGGTGCTATCATACATCCACATTGATGGAGACTTCAACCACGGAGGGTAACGGTTGCGTGAGTCCACAGAGGGATCCACCCACGAAGGGTCCATGAAGAAGCAACCTTGTCTATTCCACCATGGCTTCCGTCCATGAAGGGCTAGCCTCACCCGGGTAGATCATCACAAAGTAGGCGATCTCCATGCCCTTAAAAACTCCTTGGTTCAACTCCACATGATCTTGGAGGCTCCCAAATAACACCTAACCAATCTGTGAGACACTACTCTCCTGAAGGTAATAGATGTTATGTTGGTGATGGACTCCTTGCTCTTGTGCTTCAAATGATAGTCTCCTCAAAACTCAGTCCCTCTCTCACAGATTTGGCTTGGGTAGGAGAAGGATTGGTGTGGAAAGTAAGTTGAAGAGGCTAGAAATCAAGGTTCAAATGGTAGGAATGGAATCTCTTGATCTCAACACATGAGTAGGTGGTTCTCTCTGAGAAAATGAATGGTGGAAGTTGTGTTTCGTTTTGATGGCTATCCTAGAGAGTAAGTGGTGGTGGAGGGGGTATAAATAGGCAGCACCAAAAATACAACTTTTACATGTTTTTGACCCTACTCGGTGGCACCAATATGATAATCTGGGTGAGACCAACTAGTGCAAAAGACTTGTCAGTTAGGCTTGTCGATGAGATCGATTATACCAAGTCGGTGGGACCAAAGTGCAATTGCTAGGGAAAGACCTTATTTTAGTAATTCTGATTGATTCATCTCGGTGATTCCAAAATGAAGAAACTTCATTACAGAAGCTTGGCAAGGCCGTCTCGGTGGGACCGAGAACCATTTTGGTCAGACCAAATTTTGGCTGTGGCAATGGACCGAAATGAAGTTTTAGGGTTTTGGATAGATGTGATAGAGAAAGTGATTGAGGGTTTTTGGAGCAATACCATTAAGCACTTGAGGAACATCCTCATCAACAATTCCTCATCCCCTTTTCAAAGTATTGGCTTTCCTAAGGGACTCAATGTGATCTTGGATCACTAAACCAAAAATCTAGAGTACTGGGGCAGCCAATTCTTGTTCTTAACATTCTGAGGAGTCCACATCCATTAGTCCTTACCATGCTAATCATTGATCTTTTCTGAAATCTATCATCAATGTTCATTAGATCAGTGACATATATGTTGTTATTAATTACCAAAACCACCCAGGGATTAGTTGCACTTTCAATCTCCCCTTTTTGTTAATTGATGACAACATATAGATCAAAGCTTCGACAAATGATATAATGAATCAAATACATCATCGCTTTGAGAAGTATGTTATAAGCAAGAGCTCCCCCTAAATTTGTGTATTATTAAAAAATTGCATTTGAATGCAAATGCACATTCGATTAGGATCATGGGTTACTCTTCCATGTCACATACAATTGGTGGAGCACTCAAAATGATATGATTGCAACGTAATCAGTACTCATCACCAAGTAAAGAAGTGAATGATCATACAAGAGCATATGCATGGATATCCAAGCAAGCATAGCATTAAGGTACGGTATGATCAAACACATGATAAAAGTAGTCTCATACATATGTATCAAGCAAAAGTGACCCAAAGTAGCAAGAATCTCTCAAGGAAATCAAAGTAACAAAGAGCAAAACACTCTCTCGAAGCCTAATGATCTATACTATTCTCCCCCTTTGACAACAAGTACCAAAAAGTTCAAATAAGTATAGAGCTAAATGTCACTCTAGGCTTGATCTCCTAAAGCTCCTGGTGGTGAAGTCCTCTAACTTGCAGCATCAGTGTGCGTCGATGTCGGAGTAGAGAGAAGTGCATATGCAAATGCCTTGGAATAAGTATGTTGAACTGGAGGAGTGGAGATGATAGGGGGAACTAAGGGGGCAACCGATGGTGTAGCTGTTGGAGTTGAGACTGTAGCTCTAGAAGATACTGGTACTGCAGATGATCTGGGCATAATACAGAACTAAGTAGTCATGGGAATGCCATCACCATGGTGGTCCTCATCATCGCTAGAAGCTCATGCCTGGGCCTCATCCACTTCATGCTTTAGGCTCTCAACTGTGGTTTGAACCTTTGTCACCTTGACATCCAGATCATGAATCTTAGTTTCAACAATCCTCCCTAGACTTTTTTGGTTCTTTGCGAGGTTGGCCAGACTCCGCTCGATCCTCCGAGTAGCTTGAATCAGATACTACATCTGGTCGGTCTTGGTCTTGAGCATTGGAGCTGAGGGAGCAGTGGGCCCTGAAGTCCTTGCAGCCTCTGCGCTTGCCTATGCTGTGGCAGAGGTAGGATGAGATGGATCCATCATCATGGTGTTATCCTCAAACTCAGGTCAAAGTGGCAAATGCTCACGATCCAGCAGAAAGTTCTTGTTTGCACCCTTTGAGTTGATAAGCATCTGAATATGCGGCAAAAAACCACATGATCTCTTCTCGTCAGCAACTGTCCTCTTGATGGTTTCCATAGATCCATGACCTTGAACTCCTCATGTTGGTCAATATGATGCAACATGTTAATGTAGTGAACTTGAATCATCCTCTCGTCGCCTGGCTTGGACATCAAAGTATGCCTCATGATAGTGTTGGAGGTAGCAAGTCCCGCTAACAAATGATAAACAGAGCCAAGCTTGTGAGAGTCCTTGTACTTGTCAAGAATCTCCATGTACATGTTAGCCATGGAATTGTGGTCCATCTTTGTCTTAGCATACACATTGATGTCATCTTCATTAGCTTCAGGCACACCAAGCAATGTGGCCCACTCAAGCATGCTAGACTGGTATTTGACTCCTTCGGTCATCAAAACTATCCTTCCATTGGGGTACACGTGAGCTGTCGAGTAAAATTGCATGATCATCTCATCATTCCATGAAGTCAGCTTCTTCCCAATGAACTCATCAACATCAACAGTCCTAAAGTCCCCATGAACATGCGGGAATTATCCTCCTGCTGATCAATATACTTCCAATCCACCCACTTCATGTCACTGACTATGGGATTCTTGTCAAGCAACACTGTCTCGTAGAAATCATGTTGTTCTTTGGTGTAGAAATGGTAATCTACAGTAGTCCTCATTTTGATGGAGTAGGGGCCAGACTCTCTCCATTTCCTTAGTCCTTTATCTTTCCTCTTCTTCATACTCTCAGTAACTGGATATGTGTCACTATGTTCAGGCAGTCTGGGTCTGAGTTTATAAGCACCGGGGCATCGTCATCATCTTCTTCTCTCTCAGGCACCGGGGCCTTGTTCTTCTTAGCAGCAGAGATGTTTCTGATGGTCTTCCCTTCGGGGTTGGAAGCATGAGCTTTAGGCTTAGACTTGGAGGGGGATGTAGTCTTCATAGCATCAGCCATGAGCTTGGGCTGCTTGGCAGGAGGTGGATTAGCAGCTGGTGCTACTTATGAGTTGCGTTGGGATTTCCTCGAAGAGGAGAGGATGATGTAGTACACTAGAGATAAGTGTTTCCCTCAGTTACAAAACCAAGGTTATCAATACAGTAGGCGAACCAAGCAATGACTCATGAACAACACCTGCACACAAAAAACAAATACTTGCAACCCAAGGCAAACAAGGGGTTGTCAATCCCTTGATGGTTACGAGCAAGATGAAATTGTATAGTTTTTGATATATAGATCAGATAAAAATACAAAATAAAATAATTAAAATAAAATTTTAGCAAAGTATTTTTGGTTTTAATATATTATAAAAGATCGACCCGGGGGCCATAGTTTTGACTAGAGGCTTCTCTCTTGAAAATAGCATACGGTGGGTGAACAAATTGTTGTTCGGCAATTGATAGGCAAATAATTATGATGATATCCAAGGCAATGATCATGTATATAGGCATCACGTTAGAGACTAGTAGACCGAAATGATCCTGCATCTACTACTATTACTCCATACATCGACCTCTATCAAGCATGCACCTAGCGTATTAAGTTAATGAAAAAACGGAGTGATGCCTTAAGCAAGAGGACATGATGTATACAAGATAAACTCATGTATCAATAAATCCCATATTTTTACCCTTAATAGCAACGATACATGCGTGTCATGTCCTTTTCTGTCACTGGGATTGAGAACCGCAAGATCAAACCCATTACAAAGCACCTCTTCCCATGGCAAGATAAATCAATCTAGTCAGCCAAACCAAACCAATAAATCAGAGAAGAAATACGAGGCTATAACAATCATGCATAAAAGAGTTCACAGAAAACTCAAATAATATTCATGGATAGATCTGTTCATAAACTCACAATTCATCGGATCCCAATAAACACACCGCACAAAGACATTACATCGAATAGATCTCCAAGAACACCAAGGAGAACTTTGTATTGAAGATCAAATAGAGAGAAGAAGCCACCTAGCTACTAACTATGGACACATAGGTCCATGGTAAACTACTCACGCATCATCGGAGGGGCAACAAGGATGATAGAGAACCCCTCCGTGATCGAATCCCCCTCTGGTAGAGTGCTAGAAAAGGCCTCCAGATGGGATCTCGTGGTTGTGGAACTTGCGGCGGTAGAAAAAGTATTTCGTGGACTCCTCTACTGGTTTCACGATTTTAGAGAATTTATAGAGGCGGAGTTAGGTCAAATGGAGCCACGTGGGCCCCACAAGCCACCAGGACGTGCCTACCCCCTGGGTGCGCCCTAGTACCTTGTGGGCCCATGGTTTATCATTTGGCCTTCTCCCAAAGGTTCTAGTGTCTCTTTTGTTCAGAAAAAAAATCTTCAAAAAGTTTCATGGCATTTGGACTTCGTTTGGTGCTGATATTCTACAAAACCAAAACAAGCAACAAAATAGCAACTGGCACTAGGCACTAAGTTGATAGGTTAGTGCCAAAAATGATATATAATTGCTTGAAAGATTATATAAAACATCCAAGATTGATAATATAATAGCATGGAACAATAAAAAATTATAGATACGTTGGAGATTTATCATTTGGCTCTTCCTCTTCCCCTTCCTCATGCTCATCTAGATCTTCATACATAGATGGTCCTCTGCCAACAACACGAACTAGCCTCTTTATTTCCTTCCTTTTCTTGCCTATAGCCTTGGCCATTGATTTGCTCGCAACTGGCTTGGTGCTTTGCAGCAATACCATATTCCTTGGCAAGCACAACTTTCGTTGGCTTCTTTGAGGTGACTTCTTCTGCAAAAAAGTCTTCATCCTCACCATCAGAATTTTTCTTCTTCCTTGTCCTTGTGGCTATATTGGGCAAATTTGGAGAACTCCTTTCTCCTTCATGGTAGCTATCTTCAGGACTAGAGCCTGCATTCAGATCAATACTATGCTCCTCTGACATTTTATGGCTATCACTGGCATCTGAAATCTTGCAAGTAGACCTGTGAAGTAGATGGCTATGGGCAGAATAGATGAGCCATCACAAAATGCAGCTAGTTTTTGAAAAAATTGAGTTCAAATCTTAGTTTCAAGTTTTCACAGAAGACATATCAGATCCACTGAGTTGATCGTTTCGGTGAAACCGAAGCACTCAACATAAACTTGGCACAAATTTTTGGTAACACTGATGAGTGGTTTGGCCACTCCGAGATGCTAGGGTTTCAAAGAAGCTTTATCTCGGTCTCACTGATTAGTACAACTCAATAGCACCAAGACGTACTAGTGCAATGGCCAAATGCCAATCAGTGATTCTGAGATTTCCACATCGGTCAGTCCGAGATGTATTCGACGGAAACTTAAACCTAATTTTTTGCTCGAATCTAATCTATGGGATTCATATTGGACTAGAATTTGCAATCTGTGGCAAGATCATGGCGTAAACACTCGTGCATTGAATCAAAAAAATAGAAGCAAAAGGGGATCAGATTTTACCCTAACTTGGCGCAAATCCTCTACGGCGGCAATAGAGGGAGAGATTTCCATTGATGGCGATAGAATCCAATGGCAAGGGCGTGCTGGACAGAACAACAACTATCCGGAGACTAGAGAAACAATAGGTGTGGGAGTGCGGCGTGAAAACGATTGAGAAAAATTCAACCGTACGAGCACACGTGATATATATACCCATCAGCTATCGGCGGCACTGAGTGAAACGAATCGGTGGCACCGAGATGCGTAACTGCTAGCAGTACCACACATCGGTGACTCCAAGGTGTTTCAGTTCGGTTGCACCGAGATGAAAAGCTAGATCAATCCAAATGGTTTCGGTGGGACCAAAGGTAAGTGAGTTGGTCAGATCGAAAAACATTTAAAAGGTTTTGGAGTTCAGTCTTTGACAGATCGGTGACTCTGTGTGCGGCTCACCTGGAGGGTCCAAAAAAGACTGGTGCAATTTTTTTGATATAGCATGTAGAGAAGTTGAGACAAGAAAGCATAGATAGCTAGATAAGGTGCTTAGGCATTCGTGTACATCCACTTGGCCAGAAAAACCAAGACAATCAAAACAACAAATGGATGTCCTCGAATAAAGAGAAATGCATTTCAACATGCTCACACAATAAGATGACAAATGACATATGTGTGAAACAGGCACAACCAATTCTAGCAATTATCACACAATTGGCAACGATTGGGTCATCCATATATGAGTATATTGACTTAGGAGCCAAATGACAATATTTGATCGTTGGTCATACTCATCGTTTAAGAACAAGTGGGTTACCACTCCACTTTTACATAAAGCATTTATGAGTTCACATCATTAGTGTTGCTTTAGCTCAAGTCTTAGAGCAAAGATCCCCCTATATGTGATATCCCCCCAAATAGGTATGAACTAACCTTGGGTTTTGTCGATGATGACTTCATGTAGATAGTGTAGATGTGGATGCTCAATGTTAATGTAGTCCATCATGAGTTAGGAGGAATCCTTGAGTTTTGCACTTCTAATACCTACACGGGTTAGCCCCACAAGGAACATACAAAGATATCCATATATAGAGAGAGAAATGCACATGTGATGATGTCCATGAATGCATTGAATACCTTGTCGCTTGTCTTACCAACAAGAGGGTTTGGGACTCCATGAACAAGTGCAAGATGTTGAATTTGGTTGCACGAGTCATTGCCATGAATGAATGTGAGTGAAGTTTGTTGGTGGAGTCACCCTCAAGAACTCTCTAGTTCTTCTTCTTTGGGACCCACATCAATTTGATGGGAATCCTTGGAGTTGTAGTTGAAATTGATGAGGTAGAGGTTGATGAAGTCTTGAGAACCCACTTGACCAAAGTTTGAGGTGGTTCTTCAAATGAGTCAATCTCTTCTTGAAGCTTGTCGTTGCCTTTTAGCTTGTGGTCTTGTGGTGAAAGATCATATTGAGCTTGTGTTCCCTCAAAAGAAGTGGGGGTCATACTTCTCTTGTTGAGGAACAAACTTCGTCTTGGGATATCGATCTTCTTCCCATTCAACTCCATTGGCAATGAACTTTTTTTCAAATCCAATACCTTGATTTTTCCAGTGTCTTCCTTACTTGCGTATAATTTCCTCAAATTGCTTACTCCCGGCAAAGCTCTTGTAAACACCTTTCTCTATAATTCCTTTCAATAAAGTGTTTTCTTGCTCAAGTGTAACTTGGCTAAGAGAATCATTAGTGAATCAAGAGAACTATTAGGAGCAACAACACTACTGCTGGATGCTGCTAACGTGACACTACGATCAGAGACCCTTCGAGAAACTGTGTGTGATGCCATAATCGCAAACGGTGGTGTATGAAAACCGTCAGAAATGTATAAAACGTTTGCGACGACGGATGCATCAAACATGGTTCAGGTTTTAGTTGCCTGTGCGATGAAGGGCATATGGTTCAGTTCAATTAACTGTTTGCGATGAGGAGGAACAAAAGAAAGGGGCAGCCAGGTGAACGCGTGTATGATGCACAGCATACGGTTCACTCGGATGAACTGTTTGTGATTAGGTAACAAAAAAGAAATGGTCAGCCAGATCAAGGTGTGTGCGATATACGACATGTGGTTCACTCGGATGAATTGTTTGAGTTGAGACATGAGAACAGAAACGATTCAACTTAACAAGATGTGCGTGATACGCGGCAAACAGGTTTGTAATCAGAAATGTGTGTGAAGACCGATAATAACACAGAAGGTTGCTGCTAATAAGACGTGTGTGTTGTGCGATGGGATTGCATACAGAACAACATCACACACACACACACGCACACGCACGCACGCACACACACACACACACACACACTTATAAGGACATGCTTGCATAACCAAATTAAACATCCACTTACATAGGTGGCTACTACAACCATGGAATTTGCACACACCAAAGTAAAGTATTGCATGCATAATTACATAGGTGGCTACTACACAAATGGCATTTCCACACACCAATAAAGTAAACTATATATTACATGCATGATTAACTATCATAAACGATCATCTGATCATCATCTACTTCTTGTGACGCTTGCTCTGCTTGCGGCTCGATCGGGGCTCGTCGGTTTGGGTAACGAGGCACTTCCTCATGTCAACGATCTGCCTGTACATCTCGTAGCATGTGTACACGCTCTTGGCCGCGAACGTGAGGTGAGGTTCATCCAGTTGTCGCAGCCAGGCCCTGTGCCAGGATAGGGGGCTTGTTCTCTGGGCATCCTACTCCATCTTTTCGTAGTAGAGGTCGATGATGGGCGAGGCTAGTTCGCCCAGGGAGTCCTTCTTTGTGCTGCCCCAGACCCTATAGTGGTCACGGATTTCGACAAGGTTCTTGCAGGCCAAGTTCGTAACACTGAGCGCTTTTACATCGTCCATGGTTTCCACCATGGCGAACTTGTAGTCGGTGCTATTGAAACGGTCACAAGGCTCTATGGCCATGCAGTAGTGGTAGATGTGGACATGATGGCGCATGCACAACTGGGCGACGGCAACCTTTTGATCTTTGCTGGGACGACCGGCGGTGTACTGGAGGTCGATGCCGACCACCTTGTACTTGTCTCATGCAAGCAACTTCTCAACGCTGTTGATGTAGTCGTCCACCACGGCCGGGTCGATGGTGTACACCACCGAGAGATCTGTCTCCCTTGCGCGGGTCTCAACTCTATGCTCGCCGAACTCCATTGGAGCTCCGCTAGACATCCCCTCTCTATGTGTCGTTGTGGGTGTGCTTGTTGTGTTGTGGGGCGTGATCGAAAGGTTGAAGAGACTAAGGTTATAATGGTCACGGGAATTAAAGGGGAAGACGGACGGCCAGGAATATCGGCAGGCCCTGATGGCAGTTCTAGTTGGCAGCGCGTAACTCCATCGTGTTGCACGCAACTGCATTACATGGCAACGCGCGTGGCGCAACCGCATGCATATGGGGGCCCCGACCTGATCGTGCGCACGCCCAACCGCTGGCAGAGCGCACATGGAGGGACGCGAGTAGAGCGCTTCACGGTCGCCTCAACGGAGAGCAACCATATATAGCAGTTGAACACGCAAGGAAAAGTTGTCCACAAGCCGTGCGCGCCGACAGACGCGAGCAGCGCACGCCAACAGACGCGACAGAGCGTGCCGCGGCGCCTAACAGCGCGCATAGCACGCTGTGGAGCCTAACGACGAGCAGAGCTTGCCGAGGGACGCGATCAGAAGCCGACACAGTGATACGTGGCAAATAAGACGAACTATGCGAGCGATGTCGGAGTCATCAAGCACGAATCAAATTAGAGTTGCATGCGCGATGCGTGGCATACAGTTGATCCATCGGAGCTGTTTGTGAAGGAATAAACCGTTTGTGTTGCGGGAAAACGCTTGCTGGTATATAACCTTAAATTTAAGCAAAAAAGTGTTAATGCATGTTACGAAAAATGTTTAGCTGGAAACCAGGATGGGGGTATAGTAGGTAATAAATCAAAATGTTTTTTATTAACCGTATGTGTATGTGTCCTTTCATCCTCCTCTCGCATGTCTTGTCACCCCGTTGCCGCAGACGGCTTACAGCGCAAGCTTGCGCAGCGCGTGGGGGCGTTCTCTTGGCCAAACGGTCGCACCAATGAATCGTTGGTGAGCCCGTTCCCGTGCAACCTCGCAGATTCCCGCGCAAGCTTCCCGCCCGGCTCGGTGAAATCCCCCAAAATCCCAATGCTTATCGGCCTTCTATAAAAACCCTCATGGCCGGCGAGTCCTGTGTGGCATTTTCCCCTCCCTCCCTGAAGCTTATCTCGTCTGCTTCTCCCACAATCGTCAATGGCACCGTTCCGTCGTCATCGCTCAGTCACACCGCCATCATCAGAGGACAGCTCCAGCTGGGAGGCTACACCACAGCGGCGGCGCAGTCCCTGGCATAGTGTAGTGCGCAGGGCATCCCTATTTGGTGTGCGCGGAACACCCACCACACGCTCCGCCGCTGCTGCCTGTCGGCAGCTGTTGCCGGCCACCGTTGCCGCCACACCAACATCAAAAGCCAGGGCCATCTCCCACTCCACTGCCATGGCCCAAAGGTGGGAGGTGGCCTTTGTGGACGCCACCCCATTGCCGGCCACCATGGCCATCACCCGCTCCGCCACCGCAGCCCGAAGGCGGGAGGTGGTGGTCGTGGCCGCCACCCCATCGTCGGCCGCCATGGCCGCCAACCCACCATCGACCACCGGGATTATCACCAGCTCCGTCGCCGCGGCCCGAAGGCGGGAGGAGGAGGTGGAGGCCTGCACGTGCGTCAGCGACCTTGGGCGCCACATCGAGTTCCTGTGGGAGGAGGAGGAGCGCCATGTCGAGCACACAAAGATCCTTACCGTTGTCGTGGCCGCAGCACACTCCGACGCAGATGCGAGGAATCAGGAGATCTACGAACAGTCCAGCCGCTTCAAGAGGGATCGTCTGGAGTGGCAGTGGGCGTTCAAGCTGGCGAGTGTCGCTGAACATGCAGCAGCGGCAGGCACCGTATAGCATTTGTCCAGCTCGTCGGTAGGCTCCTCCTCCTCCTATGCCTCTTACTGATCGTGCTCGGCACAGGAGAGGCTGCCAGAAGTAGCACAAAGCCCCTCTGTCGTAGTAGTAGTATTTAGGGGCTATTTTGTTCAGTTCATCTGACTATAGATGTGTGGTCGAACTGTACAGCGTACTTAAAATTAGCTAGCATGTATAGTTGAACTAGCTATTTCAGTACGTGGTTGGCAACAATTGGGGAGAAGTTTGGTCGGTTCAGCTGTCGAGTTGAACTGTTTGTATAAATTAAGAATGACTACTTAATCTATGAATGAAATCTATGCTTAATTACTGAATTTTAGTTGCTTTAATTAGATAGTGCTAGTGATTTCTAGCTGCATATTTTGAAAAATCGAAGTGTTACAAGTTTTGACAAATGGCAACATTACTAGATCAACAAATGTAAATCTTTCCAGTTTGACAAATGGTAACATACCCAATATGAAAGATGCAAATCTTACCAAATTGTTTGTACGTGGTTGCACACGTGTCATCCAAAACAACCGTTTGCATTGAAGGGAAGCACAAATCTTGCGTTGCGGATTTTCCCTCGACTGAAGGGGGAAAACCATAGCTCTCACTTTACATACGGGTGTTCTATCTAAAATGTTTGCGATCAAGAGCTGCACAAATCCTGCTCGGCACATTTTCAATTGACTTCCTGGGTAAGTTGTCGGTTTGCATACAGGTGTTCTAACTAAAACATTTGCGATGAATTTCAGACGAGTTTTGTCTTTACTAGAATTTAAAAACAAAGTATCTCAACATTTTGCCGGCAATCAGCAGTGCCCCGGTGTTTGAAATTGATTCTCATTTCTTGCATGGGACCTAACCATGCCTCGAAGGAAACAAATTTGATTTTTCAACCAGTTTATATGCACTAGAGCTTGTGCATGTAATTCAAATTTGAATTATGAACATGAAATGCCAGGGAAACCCAGTTAATGTATAAAAATGCCCAAACGAACCCTGAAAAATTCCAAAATTGAACACAACACTCCTGTTGCTCTATGTTGACACTCAAAAGTTTTTTGAAAGCAATAAGAGGCAACGAATATCGTTTCGTCCCCAAAGGTGGCACGTTCCCTACCGAAATCATCACGCTTGTTGTGAGAAGCTCTGGTTTGTGAGAAGCTTATAACCAAACCGGCCCCAAATGGGACAAAAAATTTACCACGACATTTTGATGCCGCTCCATGATAGCATGCCAAGTTTATGAATTTCAAACGAGTTTTGGATTTACTAGAATTTAAAAGCCATGTATCTCCATGTTTGCGGCCGAGTGACGGTGGTAGGGTGTTTGAAATTGATTCCCATTTCTTGCATGGGACCTAAGCATGCAACCAATGACACATATTTGATTTTTCAACCACTTTATATGCACTGGAGCATGTGTATGTAGTTCAAATTTGAATTATGCGCATAAAATGCCTGGGAAACCAAGTTAATGTATAAAAATGTCCAAAGGAACCTCGAAAAATTCCAAAATTGAACACAACACTCGTGTTGTTCTATGTTGACACTCGGAAAATTTTGAAAGCAATAAGAGGCAACGGATATTGTTTCGTCCCCAAAGGTGGCACGTTCCCCACCGAAACCATCACGCTTGTTGTGGGAAGCTCTGGTTTGTGAGAAGCTTATACCCAAAGCTGCCCCAAATGGGACAAAAAATTTACCACAACATGTTGATGCCGCTCCATGATAGATTGCTAAGTTTCATAAATTTCAGACTAGTTTTGGATATACTAGAATTTAAAACCCATGTATCTCAATGTTTGCGGCCGAGTGACGGTGGCTGTGTGTTTGAAAGTGATTCACAATTCTTGCATGGGACATAAGAATGCAACCAAGGACACATATTTGATTTTTCAACCAGTTTATATGCACTGGAGCATGTGCATGTAGTTCAAATTTTAATTATGCGCATAGAATGCCTGGGAAACCTAGTTAATGTATAAAAATGTCCAAACGAACCCCAAAAAATTCCAAAATTGAACACAACTCTCCTGTTGTTCTATGTTGACACTCGGAAAAATTTGAAAGCAATAAGAGGCAACTGATATCGTTTCGTCCCCAAACGTGGTACTTCCCTACTGAAACCATCACGCTTGTTGTGAGAAGCTCTGGTTTGTGAGAAGCTTATACCCAAACCTGCCCCAAATGGGACAATTTTTTTACCACGGCATGTTGATGCCGCTCCATGATTGCATGCCAACTTTCATGAATTTCAAACGAGTTTTGGATTTACTAGAATTTAAAAACCATGTATCTCAATGTTTGCGGCCGAGTAACGGTGGTAGGGTGATTGAAATTCGTTCCCATTTCTTGCATGGGACCTAAGCATGCAACCAAGGACACATATTTGATTTTCCAACCAGTTTATGTGCACTGGAGCATGTGCATGCAGTTCAAATTTGAATTATGCACATAAAATGCCTAGGAAACCCAGTTAATATATAAAAACGCCCAAACGAACCCTGAATAATTCCATTTTTTAACGACACACCTATAGTTGCATGTTCACTGCAGATAAAAGTTCTAACAATTCAAACACCATCCTTTGTAGCTGTGACCCCATTACATAATTCAAATCAAGACGATAAATCAAGTAGATCGCACACAGTTTATTATTACCAACCATGTGAGATACATCACAAAATATCTTGGAGCACCGTACCGTGAGAAGGTGCGATATCTACAGTCCACAACCCGCTTTGAATAAGGGACCGCGTCTGATGACACTTTGCGACTGTTCGATGACTCTTCATGGAACGGAGCGGGTGGAGCGCCCTTTAACCAGCTCCCCGATTTATAACTGGATCTCCACTCTGCTCCGGCGTGGAGCCGCGGAGTGGAGGGAGTCCGAATGCGCCCTTTGCACGCTAGTTTTTTGGCCGAAGTGATTCCAAATTTTAGGCTTCTGCGGAAATATGTACCTACCCCCCTTACCAAAAGCCACATTTCCCCTGTTTCCGCCTTCCTTTCGAAGTTGAAACCTTCACTCCTTGCTTGCAGCGCCGTCGCCTCCTCGTCGGCGATCCTCCTTCATGCTGCTCGGCCTCTCCTATCCAGGCAGGTAATCCACACCCGACCCCCACCCTCCTCCTCCTTCCACATCCCACATGCATCGACCACCGGCGCGAGCGCGACGCGTTCCACCCAAATCACCGACCCCTTCACCAAATAAGCGCCGGCCTAAGCCATGGTGCACACAGTATAGCTAGGACCTTAAGGAGCATTTGGCAGCGGATAAGCAAGTCATGGCCGCACGTGCGGATGAGGTCGCGATGGCTGCCATTCGTGCAAGACCCCCAGATCTTGGAGGAGCACCTCACCGTCGAGGCCACTATTGACGCCTCGCACGCCGACACCGCGATGCGGTTGGCTGCTTTAAATGACAATTCGTGGCGTTTTCTCGAGGCCATCGTTTGCTAGCTACTGCCTTTCCTTAACAAATTCTAGTGAATTGTGCTATATACTTTACCATGCAATCTTCTGCTATAGTGTATCTGTTCTATATGTCGTGCAATGTGGTGTTCAGTTAACTACTTGGTTCAATTCTGCAAATGTGATGTTCAATTCTTCAGGGTGCAATATTTCCAAGTTGTTAAGCATACTTGGTTTGGTTAACTATTTGATCTTCTATTACGAGTATGTTATATTGTGCAATGTGGTGCTTAGTTAATGTTTGGTTCATTCGTTGTGGTGTTTAGTTAACTGCTTGGTTTAATTCTGCAATGCGATGTTCAATTGTTGTGGCTGCATTCTGTTATTGTATACCATGTGAGGAATAAATCAAATTTGGCTATACTAAATACATGAGAAACAAATACAATTGCTATATTTTCAAGTTGTTAAGCATGCTTGGTTTGGTTAACTGTCTGATCTTCTATCAGGAGTATGTTATATTGTGCAATGTGGTGCTCAGTTAATGTTTGGTTCATTTGTTGTGGTGTTTAGTTAACTTCGTGGTTCAGTTCTGCAATGGGATGTTTAATTGTTGTGGCTACATTCTGTTATTGTATACCATGTGAGGAATAAATTGAATTTGGATGCACTTAATACATGAGAAACATATACAAGTGTTATATTTCCTAGTTCTTAATCATGCTTGGTTTGGATAAATAGGTTTTCCATATGGCTTGAAATAATCTGGTGAATCTGCAATGTGCTTATTTTTCATCAACATATTTTACTGATAGCATGCAAACACTTACTTAACCTGATGACTAACTACCTTATATGTGTCGCAGGGAAACAATGGGAATCACTGAGGTTTACAATCGAGGTTAGCACGTGCATGGTTCATTGTCTAATATCACATTATTGTGCAATTGCAGGAACATTCTAATATTTAGGTTTTTAACAATTTGGTCTTGCACTTGTTGGTCCTGCTGTCAGAGGTTTTGACCCACCGTTCGACCCTTTTTGCATATGGGGAAATGCATTGTCCATGAATATCAGTCAAGCCAAGAAACACAGAAAGATTGTTAGGATAAAGAAATTAGCGACAAAAACAACAAGATCTTTGTCTGCACAATGAAGAAGACATCAGTTCACGACATGATGGTACTAACTATTATACCTTGCCTTTTTTATTCCTTTGCCCCATTTCCAATATAGAGAAGATATTTATGCACATCCTTATTTTAAGGCCTTTCCAAAGCAGTTCACTGATGATTACCTCTCAAACCACCTGTATGGTCAGGAGGCGAGGAAGGTATTCATACAACACCCACAGTTCAATATTGAAGTGTTTCTGAAGAGGACAAAGGATGGACGGTCAAGCATCCACAAGCACTGGCCTAAAGTTACAAAGACCTTCAACATCAATGAATGCTCAATATCCACCTTCTGCTTCAGCAGTTTTCCAGATGAGATACATCTGTCTATGTATCGTCTATGATGCTAATTCCAAAGGTTATAGATGTTGCATGTGAAACTTGGTCCTGGTGTAGTTGTGTAATGGGGTAGCTAAGTGTTGAAGCTATATGATGTTGTACTCTGATGTATTTCAATTATGAAAATGAAATATATTGTGTGCTTAATATGAAATGTCAATTAGATTAGTAAATGAATTATGAATAATCGGATAATTAGCCTGCTAATTGGGTTTTTGTATTGCAAACGGTTATTGAGAAAAAACTGTGTGCGATGCATTCAATAACGCACACAGTTTCTAGGAATAAACTGTGTTAGATTAATGAACAATCACACACGACATCCTCTTGAAAACAGTTTGCGTTTGCCCACCCGGCGCAAACATTTACCACATAAAAACTGTGTGTGATGGACAGCTCTTGACACAAAGTTTCTTCTAGGCACCGTGTGTGATGAATTCAATAACGCAAACAATAAAATTGTCAATACCGTGTGCAATGGAAACGCTATCACAAACGATTTAACCGGGAAAATTGTGTGTGATATACTTGCGAATAGAAACATTTTTCTTGGAGCGACTATCTGGGATTTATGTATGAACGGAAACGTTTAGCGCTGGCTGACTGTGTGGGATACACTTACGACCGGAAATGATTTCGCCTGTATAATTGTATTTTTTAGCACTACTATACGTATTTTTGTATTTGAGTGCTCGTCAGTCGCACATGACCTCATTTTGCCGAGCATGTGTTCCAGGAGGGCATATCCCCGACGGTTTCTGGGTCGTGTGGGAAGGACCCCCCTATCGCCCACACTCACTAGCCACAGTTCCAAAGGCCGTCGCGGAAAGGGGTTAAAAATCGTTTGTTTAGCAGCTCGCTGTACTGGTGAATATTGGATTTAGAATTATTATTGTTACTACTAGATGAAGAACCTTTCTTACTCTTGTTACTAGCTTGACTAGTTTTAACTTGTGGCATAAAAGTAGACAAGAGGATAGGCAATTTAAGAAGAATTCTTGTTTCAAGGATCATCATTGATTGCTTTACGAAGCTCATGCTCTTTGATGACCCAAAAGTATAGGGGATCAATCGTAGTCCTTTTGATAAGTAAGAGTGTTGAACCCAAGGAGGAGCAAAAGGAAATGACAAGTGGTTTTCAGCAAGGTATTTTCCGCACGCACTGAAATTGACGGTAACAGATAGTTTGATCGCAAGATAATTTGTGATGAGCAAAGTAATAGTAACGGTAACGAAAGTGCAGCAAGGTAGACATTTCCTTTTTGTAGCAAAGGACAGGCTGGCACAGTCACTGGTAATAAGTAAAATGTTCTCGAGGATGATGACCCACAAGTATAGGGGTTCTATCGTAGTCCTTTCTATAAGTAAGCGTGTCGAACCCAAGAATGAGCAGAAGGAAATGACAAGCGGTTTTCAGCAAGGTATTCTCTGCAAGCATTGAAATTATCTGTAACATATAGTTTTGTGATAAGATAATTCGTAACGGGTAACAAGTAACAATAGTAACTAAGGTGCAGCAAGGTGGCCCAATCCTTTTTGTAGCAAAGGACAAGCTTGGAAAAAATCTTATATAAAGCAAAGCGCTCCCGAGGACACATGGGAATTTTGTCAAGTTAGTTTTGATGAAGCTCATATGATTCACGTTCGTTACTTTGATAATTTGATATGTGGGTGGACCGGTGCTTGGGTTCTGCCCTTCCTTGGACAAGCCTCCCACTTATGATTAACCCATCTCGCAAGCATCCACAACTACTAAAGAAGTATTAAGGTATACCTAACCATAGCATGAAACATATGGATCCAAATCAGCCCCTTACGAAGCAACACATAAACTAGGGTTTAAGCTTTTGTCACTCGACCAACCCATCATCTACTTATTACTTCCCAATGCCTTCCCCTAGGCCCAAATCATCGTGAAGTGTCATGTAGTCGACGTTCACATAACACCACTAGAGGAAAGACAACATACATCTCATCAAAATATCGAACGAATACCAAATTCACATGATTACTTATAACAAGACTTCTCCCATGTCCTCAGGAAAAAACGTAACTACACACAAAGCATATTCATAATCAAGATCATAGGAGTATTAATTGTCATTAAGGATCTGAAAATATAATCTCCCACCGAATAAACCAACTAGCATCAACTACAAGGAGTAATCAACACTACTAGCAACCCACAGGTACCAATCTGAGGTTTTGGGACCAAGATCGAATACAAGAGATGAACTAGGGTTTGAGACAAGATGTTGATGGAGATTGACCCCCTCTCGATGAGAGGATCGGTGGTGATGATGATGGCTATGATTTCCCCCTCCTAGAGGGACGTTTCCCTGGAAGAATCGCTATGTTGGAGCTCTAGATTGCTCCTACCCAAGTTCTGCCCCGAGACGGCGGCGTTTCATCCCGAAAGCTACCTTCTGATTTTTTTAGGTCAAAACACACCATATAGCAGAAGATGGGCGTCGGAGGCCTGCTAGGGGGCCCACAAGGACGGGGGGCGCGCTAGGGGGTAGGGCGCGCCCTCCACCCTTGTGGATGGCTGGTGGCCCTCCTCTGGTAGTTTCTTCGCCCAATATTTTTTATATATTCCAAAAACATGCTCCGTGAAATTTCAGAACTTTTGGAGTTGTGCAGAATAGGTCTCTAATATTTGCTCCTTTTCCAGTCTAGAATTCTAGCTGCCAGCATTCTCCCTCTTCATGTAAACCTTATGAAATAGGATAGAAAAGGCATAAGTATTGTGATATAACATGTAATAATAGACCATAATGCAATAAATATCAACAAAAAATCATGATGCAAAATGGGCGTATCAGAGGACACATGGGAATTTCATCTAGTCACTTTCATCATGTTAGTTTGATTCGCGCTCGATACATTGATAATTTGATATGTGGGTGGACCGAAGCTTGGGTGCTGTTCTTACTTGAACAAACCTCCCACTTATGATTAACCCCTCTCGCAAGCATTCGCAATTAAGAAAGGAGAATTAAGATAAAATCTAACCATAGCATTAGATATATGGATCCAAATCAGCCCCTTACGGAATAGCACATAAGCTAGGGTTTAAGCTTTTGTCACTCTAGCAACCCATCATCTAATAACTACTCCACAATGCATTCCCTTAGGCCCAAAGATGGTGAAGTGTCATGTAGTCGACGTTCACATAACACCACTAAGGAAATCACAACATACACATCATCAAAATATCGAACGAATAACAAATTCACATGATTACTTATGACAAGACGCCTCCCAATGTCCTCAAAAACAAAAACAACTACTCACAAATGATATTCATGCTCAACATCAGAGGGATAATAAATAGCATAATGGATCTGAACATATAATCTTCCACCAAATAAACCAACTAGCATCAACTACAACATGTAATCAACACTACTAGTCACCCACTGGTACCAATATGAGGTTTTGATACAAACATTGAACACAAGAGATGAACTAGGGTTTTGAGATAAGATGGTGCTGGTGAAGATGTTGATGAAGATTGGTCCTCCCAAGATGAGAGGGTTGTTGGTGATGACGATGGCTTTGATTTTCTCCGTCTCGGAGGGAAGTATCCCTGACGGAATTGCTTCGTTGGAGAGCATATGTGCTCCTGCCCAAATTCCGCCTCGAGATAGCGGTGCTCCATCCCAAAAGTCTTGTCCTTATTTTTTCTAGGGAAAATGAGCTTATATACCAGAAAATGGGCACCGGAGGCTAGCCAGGGGCCCCACTACCCACTAGGACGCGCCATTGGGGGGAGGTAGGCGTGCCCTGGTGCCTAATGGGCACCTGGGTGGCCCCCTCTGATATTTCTTTTCTCCAATAATTATTATATATTCCAAAATAAATCTCCATAAAATTTTAGCTCCTTTGGAGATGTGTAGAATAGGTATCTCTGATATAGCTTTTTCAGGTCCAGAATTCGAGCTGCCGATATTCTCCCTTTTGTGTAAACCTTGCATATTATGAGAGAAAAGGCATAGAATTACTCCATAAAGTGTTATATTGATTAAAAAACCATAAATAACAGTAGGAAAACATGATGCAAAATGGACGTATCAACTCCCCCAAGCTTAGACCTCGCTTGGCCTCAAGCGAAAGCCGATATCGATAATCATGCCCACATGTTTAGAGAAAGAGTGAGAAGTGAAGATAAAAACAAAATACAGACATAGTAGCATCATGATCATTATTGTAACAACAATATTTATTATCATGTAACTTCTCATGAGCAAGTAATAATTTATCACAACATCGAGGTATAAAGCATAAACTTTCTTGAAAACTAACAAACTATGTTCTCAGTCAACAATGCAATTGCAATTCATCATATTTTCAGGAAGGGTCTCATGTTGGAGCTTTTTAGCAAGTTTACATACTCAACCATCATTTAGTCTTCTATGATTGCTAACACTCACAACATATATATGGAGCAAAAAGTTTCATCCAGACACAAAGAAAGCTAGGGGCTTATAATTTCGCCTCCCAACTTATTCACCTCATGGGTGATGTGAACAATAATAACTCATGATCACTCATATCCAACTGGATATATGTGACTAGATCATTCTCCACCACATGATTCTTGCAAAATAGAAAAAAAGGAATAGGGGAGAATACTATTGGCTCTTGCATAAAAAGGTAAACACATAAAAGTAAAAGATAGGCCCTTCACAGAGCGAAGCAGAGGTTGTCATGCCCTTTTTGTTTTTGGATGCAAAAGATATTAGTGAAAAAGAACGTCACGTTATATTGCCCCTTATGATAGCAACTATATTATGCGGTCCGTCGCTTTTATTAGTTTTCCATCACAAGTTCGTACAACGCTTATTTTCCCGTACATAGAAAGATCATACATATTTAGAAGGAATTTTTATTGCCTTATGCACAGATGACAACTTACTTGAAGGATCTTATTCAATCCATAGGTAGGTATAGTGGACTCTCATAACTTGAAATTGGGTTTAATTTTTCTGGATGCACAAGTAGTATCTCTACTTGGTGCGGATTTTTGGCTAGCAAAGATATTGGGCAAGCACCACATGTTGGAGGATCTATGACAATATAGGTTCTATGCGAATGTGAACAAACATAAATTATTACGTTGTCTTCCTTGTCCAACGTAAAAAATTTGGCATAAAATACTTAATGGGGCCTCACAATCATAACAGATGTCCAAGATAGTATATTTCCATGTGAATCTTCTCTTCCCTTATTAATTTCTTTCATGAATTGCATCATTGACCAATGCTATGTTTGTCAACTTTCAATAAATTTACTACTTATACTTTTCCTTATGTAATGTCATTACTTTCCATAAGATTAGCATATGCGTTTTTTCATTATTTTTTTATTTTGATTAAAACATAAAAGTAAAGAAGCAAAAACTCAAACTAATCTTTATTATATAACTCTCAACACGATTACATAGATAGATAGATCACGAAACAAGCACTTGAAAATAGATCATACTAAAATTTTATTCTACTAAATCACAAAATAACTAGAGATCGAACTAAGGTAGGTAAAGATAATAAAAGTGATGGTGATACGATACCAGGGCACCTCCCCCAAGCTTGGCACAAGCCAAGGGGAGTGCCCATACCCGTGTACTCAAGTCTCCTTCTTTGGTGATGGTGGTGGTGATGAAGTAGTGGCTTGTCCTCCGGCTTCCATGGTATAGGTTTACCATGATAAAAAGATGCTCGAGTCTCCGGAGTCCTAAAACTTGTAGCTAAATTCATAACTTCGAATCATGCTTCAGATTCAAAATTTTGATTTTGGAGATCAAAATTTTGGCCTTGGAGATAATTGATTTGTTCGTTCCAGTTAAAGATGATGTCCTTCATGGACTGGCCATCTAATAACCCACAAATATAGGGGATCCTTTGTAGACTTTTTTGATAAATAAGAGTGTCGAACCCGACGAGGAGCTAAAGGTAGAACGAATATTCCCTCAAGTTCTATCGACCACTGATACAACTCTACACACACTTGATGTTTGCTGTACCTAGAACAAGAATAAAACTAGACATACTTTGTAGGTGTGGATAGGTTTGCAAGATAATAAAGAACGTAAAAATAAAAGTTAGGTTATGTTTTAATAGAAGTAGAATTTAATAAAGAGAGTGTGGAAAAGTGGTTATAGGATTTTCGGAATGGTCCCTAGGCACTCAATAACTAGATCGATAAACACTCTTCCAATTTTCTATGAGGGAGAGGCATGAGATAACATACTTTCCTTACTTGGATCATATGCACTTATGATTGGAACTCTAGCAAGCATCCGCAACTACCAAAGATCATTAAGGTAAAACCCAACCATAGCATTAAGTATCAAGTCCTCTTTACTCCCATACGCCATAACCCCCAAACTCAGGTCTGTGCTTCTGTCACTCACGCCACCCACCATAATACAACCATGAACATATTGCAACACCCTACAACGGGGATCCCTCACATTCGTGCGAGATGGAGGGCACTGTAGGATAGCACCATAATAAAATATACACTCATACCAACCAAGATCACGATTAACCCATGGGACAAAATAGGTCTACTCAAACATCATAGGATGGCAACATAGTATTGGATAATAATATGAAGCATAAAGCACCATGTTAAAGTAGAGGGTATAGTGGGTTGCGGGAGAGTGGACCACCGAATATAGATGGGGGCAGGTGATGGAGTTGTTGGTCAAGATGACGGAGTTGTTGGAGTAGATCGTCGTCAAAGGATATTGTCTCGGTGGTGTTCCGGTGCCGCCGAGAGAGAGGGGGAGAGAGCCCCCTCCTTCTTCTTCTTCCTTGGATTCCTCCCTAGATGAGAGGAGAGTTATCCCTCTGGTCCATGGCATCCATGGCGCTGGAGGGACGTGAGACCATCTGAGATTGGATCTCCCTCTCGGTTCTCTTCTGTTTCGCGTTCATGTTATCTGGCCCTTCACCATTTCTTAAATTCCCAGATATCCCTAACTCTGATTGCGCTGATATTTTTACATGATTTTTCCACAAATTATCATTCTTGCGCCAGAAGAAGGGCTCCAACTGACTTACGAGGAGGGCACAAGACACTTGGGCGTGCCAGGGGGTGCCCGGTGCGCCCTGGTGGATTGTGAAGGCCGTGGGCCTCCGTTAGCATTGATTCCACCTCCCAAAAATCATATATATTCCAAAGTAATTCTCCGTAAATTTTTATCGCGTTTGGACCTTGTTTCATATGGATATTCTGTGAAACAAAAAACATGCAACAAACAAGAACTGGCACTGGACACTGGATCAATAGGTTGGTCCAATAAATCATATAAAATGTTGTCAGAATTATGTGAAAGCTGTATAATATTGGCATGAATAATTTTTTATGTGGAATGGTACTAGCATAATCTTGATCATATATCTAATCATGGGATGAATATTAAGACACAAGTGTTTCAAAGCAATAGTCTAAAATATACATGAAGACATCAATACTCAGGCATCCCAACAAACAATCATGTCTTTCAAAATATCAACACTAAGAAAGCTATCCCTGCAAAATCATATAGTCTTGCCATGATGTGTCTTCTTAACACAAAGTATTTATCATGCACAACCCAAATGACAAGCCGAGCGATTGGTTCATACTTTTTAACGAGCTTCAGATTTTTCAACCCCCACACAATACATGAGTGCGAGCCATCGATATAGCACTATGGGTGGAATAGAGTATAATGATAGGGGTAAATATAGAGAAGACAAAAAAGTAAGAAAGTCTCACATTGACGCGGCTGACCAATGGGCTATGGAGATGCCCTTCAATTGATATCAATGTGAGCAGTAGGGATTGCCATGCAACGAATGCACTAAGAGCTATAAGTGTATGAAAGCTCAATATGAAAACTAAGTGGGTGTGCATCTAACTCTATAATGAAAAATTTCCACTAGTATATGGAAGTGACAACATAGGAGGCTATCTATATGAAAAACATGGTGCTACTTTTATGCACAAGTGTGGAACTAGCATGCCCCTTCTCTTGTTTCTTTCATTTTTTTTTCATTTTTTTCCTTTTTTTTTCTTCTTTTTCCTTTTCTTTTTCTTTTTTTCTTTTGGTCCGGAGTCTCATCCGAACTTGTGGGGGAATCATAGTCTCCATCATCCATTCCTCATGGGACATGCTCTAATAATGAAAGTTAATGATCATCACATTTCTATTTACTTATAACTCAATATTACAAATCGATACCTACAACAAAATATGACTCTATATGAATGCGTATGGCAGTGTACCAGGATGTGCAATGATCTAGCGTAATAGGTATAAAAAATTATGAACAGTGGCTGAGCCACAACTACTATGTCACCTATATGATCATGCAAAGCAATATGACAATGAATGCTCAAGTCATCAAAATGAAAGCAGTGGAAGTTGCATGGCAATATATCTCTGAATGGCTATGGAAAGGCCATAATAGGTATGTATGGTGGCTGTTTTGAGGAAGATATAATAAGGCTTATATGTGATAGAGCGTATCATATCACGTGGTTTGGATGCGCCAGCGAAGTTTTCATCCACTCTCGAGGTGAGAAAGGGCAACGCACGGTACCGTAGAGGCTAGAAAATTGTGGAAAGGTAAGAGTGCGTATAATCCATGGACTCACATTAGTCATAAAGAACTCATATACTTATTGCAAAAGCTTATTAGCCCTAAGTAAAGTACTACTACACATGCCCCTAGGTTGGTAGATTGGTAGGGAAAGACCATCGCTCGTCCCTGGCCGCCACTCAAAAGGAAGACAATCAATAATAAATCATGCTCCAACTTCATAGCATAACAAGAGACTATATGTTATGCTTCAGGAATCACAAACCTTAACACCAATATTCCTACTAAACACAACAATTTACTAGTACTTCCGACATATTATCATCTCTATATCGCCAAACTATTGCAAGGAATCAAACACATCATATTCAGTGATCCACAAGATTTATGTAGGATTTTATGACGAACCATATAAATGACCAATTCCTGTTAACTCTCTAAATAGATATAAGTGAAGCATGAGAGTTTAATTCTTTCTACAAGTGACCATGCTCTAATAAATATAAGTGAATCAAAAGATCACTGTACAAACAACAGTTTTTTATGTGAAGAGAAATAGTCAATCCAAACTTCAAATGATATAAGTCAAGCACATGAACCATTCTATAAAACCACACATAAAAGATATAAGTGAAGTGCAATGAGCACTCTATAAATAAACCATGGACTATCTCATACCATCGTGGTGCATAAAAGAAAAATGAAAACTAAACACAAAAGACGCTTCACGATTTACACATATCACATGAACGAAACGAAAACAAAAACATACCGATACTTGTTGATGAAAGATGGGATGCCTTCCGGGGCATCCCCAAGATTAGATGCTTGAGTCTCCTTGGATATTTACTTGGGTTGCCTTGGGCATCCCCAAGCTTGAACTCTTGCCTCTCCTCCATCTCCTCATATCAAGACCTCCTCGATCTTTGAACACTTCATCCACACAAAACTTAACAGAAAACTGGTGAGATCCGTTAGTATAATAAAGCAAATCACTACTTTAAGTATTGTTGCAAACCAATTCATATTTTGTTTTTTAATTGTAGCTACTGTATTATAACTTTTCCATGGCTTATACCACCGATAGAATCGATAGTTTCATCAAAACAGGCAAAACAATGCATCAAAAACAGAATCTGTCAAAAACAGGACAGTCTGTAGCAATCTGAACTTTGACCATACTTCTGGTACTCCAAAATTTCTGAAAATTAGGACAAAATAATAAATTTGTATAGCAATACAGTGCAGAAAGTTTCAGAAATGTTTGATGTTCCAGTAAAAAATGTAAAATCGCTCACTACAGCCAAAGTTTCTATTTTTGCACCACAGATACCAACAAGCAATCTAATCATCCTAAAGGCAAATCTAGGCACATTATTTTTATGATACAATGGATTTTTACAAGGGGATAATTATTTCTGTTGAAAGTTTCTGTAATTGAGATTCACAAAGTTTCCATGGGCAAGAACAAATTTCAAGGCTAGCTCCCACTTTAACAATGCTCTTCTCTCTCACTTTCACTTTTCTTTTTGGAAAAGTTTAGGTTCCTCTATATATTTTTTTGTTTTCAAACTTTATAAAAGCACACAACAAAATAAAATGACTCTCTGAAACTTCCAGGTTGTCTCCCTGGCAGCGCTTTCTTTAAAGCCATTAAGCTAGCCATAAAGTGCTCAAGTAATGGATCCACCCGGATCCCAAGGTATATCAAAGCCAATTTTAATTAACAATGATTTGGCATTTAGTAGTGTGCACAAAGCAACATATATGATGAAGTGATGAAGTCTAACTCTCTTCCTATTCATCGGCATGTCATAAAAGAACAATTCATGCACATCAAGTAAAGGCCAATACATAGCATAAGCAATTTCTTGCAATTTTATCGCGTTGGAAACATAGAGAGGTGGAGATGTAGTTCCTCTCTCATAATAATTGCAAGTAGGAGCAACAAGCACATGCATATTATATTCATAAAAATCATCATGTGCAATGGTAAAAGGTAACCCATCAATATAATCCTTAATAAGAGAAAACTTCTCTGATATAGTGTAGTTTGGAGAATTCAAAAAGATAATAAGACTATCATGTGTGGGTGCAATAGCAACAATTTCATTCTTAACATAAAGAACTATAGCAAGTTCATCTCCATAAGCATAATTCATATTAGCATCTTGGCCACAAGCATAGCAAGCATCAAGTTCAACAAAAAGGGACATTCCAAGTGAATCAACGGGATCATAGCAATTATCATAGAATTCATCCTTCAGTAAGCATGAAGGGACAATTAGCAATTAATATATGAGTTAAAGAGTTACTCTCATTAGAAGGTGGGCATGGATAGCTAATCCGTTCTTCCTCCCACTACTAGGGAAAAGCTTATAGGCAGACGCTTACTAGTAGAGCGGGTTTATACCCCTTGTTACTGCTACTTACTAGTAGCGCGGGTTTTTACCCCTCGCTACTACTAAGCGGTCCCTACCGTGCCCCCCGGGACATGCCATAGTAGTAGCGAGGTGTATAAACCCGCGCTACTACTAAGTTGATAGTAGTAGCGCGGTTTTATACCCCTTGCTACTACTAAGTACGAGGTAGGTGAAGTCCCCGTATCCTTGGACGCATCCCTCCTCTCTCCCTCACTCTCCGCCACTCTCCATAGGCTCTCCCATGGTGCTCCTGCCCAAGCACATCTCCTCCTCCATGATGCCCAACGATTCTGTCTCCTCGTGTCGCTGGCATCCAGGAGCTCGCCCGTCTTCCCCCTCGCCTCCATGCCACCATGATGGAGCACCTCACCACCAGTGAGCAGCCCCAATGCGCCCTCCATCTCCTTCCTTTCTCCCTTGTTTCTCTTTTTCCCTCTCCCTCTCCCTCCCCCTTAGGTGTTACTCACCTCCCATGCCCATGCGTGCGCATGTCGTCGACATGGCCAACCAGGAGCTATCCGCATTGGCCTCGAAGAGGATCCTCACACCGTCGTCTTGCTCTACACGGATCTGATCCATCTCCAATAGTTGTCGCCGGATCTGGTCTGCCGCTACCCGTCCGCACCTCCAGTGACCCATGTCGTTGCTGGATCAAACCATTGACAGCATTCACGAGGTCGAGATTTTTTTCTTGGTTTTTGAAATTAATAGTAGTATTGTGGGTCACGGATACACGCTACAGATAGTTAGTAGTAGCACGTGTGGAACCCGCACTACAACTAACACGCGTACTAGTAGCAGGGGATGCACCGCGCTACAACTACCAATTAGCTGTAGCATCATAGCAGTAGCGCAGGCACCCATGCTACTACTAGGCTTTTTCCTAGTAGTGTCCGTTTGTTCTTTGCTCTCCTCATCATCTTTTTCATCCAATGAGCTCACAGTTTCATCAATTTCTTCTTCCACAGACTCCTGCAAAATATTAGTCACTTCTTGGACAATAGAGAAGTCCTCAATATATGGTTTAATATATGCATTAGGAGAATAATTTTCATAGCAATATTTAAGTATGGCAAAATTTTCAGATTTATAAAGAGTAGCATCATACTTTTCAATCAAAGACGCAATTTCATAAGCACCCTTAAAGGCAACAAATTCTTCAATTTGTTCACCATCATAATAATTATAAACACCCTTGGCATAAGAAGATAAAATTCAATTATCCTTAAACTAAAATTGGAAGGGGAGGTGTTTTTTAGGGTCTTTAGAACAACAAGTAAAATCATGTATTTCACATAAATTCAAAGCATAACAATACAAACTATTAATATGATGCCATAAAATTTTCCCTTTTTGAGATAAGCGGTGTTGCACAAAATAAGCATTTTCATTTAATGATTTTCCCTCAACTAAGCTAGTTGGGGTTTCAGCACAAGCACATTGGGATCGAAGATGATCCAGGTAGAAAGCTTCAGTAGCATGATAGATTTCGGGTGGTTCTTCAACCATTGGTTTAGTAGGTACAACTAACTTTTTTGGTATTTACGTTTCCTACCCATAACTAGAGATAGAAAACAAGAGCACGAAATAAAAACTACTTAGTGGTAAAGCAAACAAGCACGCACAAGAATATTCACCCCACGCTATTGCTCCTTGGCAACGGTGCCAGAAAATGGTCTTGATAACCCACAAACATAAGGGATCGTTTGTAGCCTTTTTCGATAAATACGAGTGTCGAACCCAACGAGGAGCTAAAGGTAGAAACATTATTCCCCCAAGTTCTATTGACCATTGATACAACTCTACAGACACTTGACGTTTGCTTTACCTAGAACAAGAATAAAACTAGAAGTACTTTGTAGGTGTGGATACACTACTATAGGATGCTGCTAACGCGACATTACGATCAGAGACCATTCGACGAAACTGTGTTTGATGCAATAATCGCAAATGGTGGTATAAAAACCGTCAAAAAGGTGCAAAACGTGAAGGATGCATCAAACATGGTTCATATTTTAGTTGCGTGTGCGATGCAGGGCATATGGTTCAGTTCAATTAACTATTTGTGATGAGGAGGAACAAAAGAAACGGGCAACCATATGAAGGTGTTTGCGATATACAGCATACAGTTCACTCGGATGAACTGTTTGTGATTAGGCAACACAAAAGAAACTGTCAGCCAGATAAAGGTGTGTGCGATATACGGCATGCGGTTCACTCGGATGAACTGTTTTTGTTGAGACAAGAGAGCAGAAACGGCTCAATATAACAAGATGTGTGTGATACGCGACAAACGGGTCTGTAATCAAAAATGCGTGCCAAGACCGATAATAACACAGACGATTGCTGCTAATAAGACATGTGTGTTGTGTGCTGGGATTTCATACAGAACAACAACATATATATATACACACTTATAAGGACATGGTTACATAACCAAATTAAACATCCACTTACATAGGTGGCTACTACAACCATGGCATTTGCACACACCAAAGTAAACTATTACATACATAATTACATAGGTGGCTACTACACACATGACATTTCCACACACTAAAGTAAACTATATATTACATGCATGATTAACTAGGATACACCATCATCTATTCATCATCTACTTCTTGTGACGCTTGCTCTGGTTGTGGCTCGATCCGGCCTCCTCGATCTCCGTAATAAGGCACTTCCTCATGTCAACAATCCGCCTGTGCATCTCGTAGCATATGTACACGCTCTTGGCCACGAACCTGAGGTGAGGTTCATCCAGTTGCCGCATACAGCCCCGTGCCAGGATACGGGACGTGTTCTATTAGCATCCTGCTTCATCTCTTCGTAGTATGGGTCGATGATGGCCGAGGCGAGTTCAACCAGGGAGTCCTTCGTGCTGGCCCAGACCCTATAGTGCTCACGGATTTCGACAAGGTTCTTGCAAGCCAAGCCCGTAACCCTGAGCGCTTTTACATCGTCGGTGGTTTCCACCATGGGGAACATGTAATCGGTGTTGTTGAAAAACCTGGTGAAACGGTCGCAAGGCTTTCTGGACATGCAGTAGTGGTAGATGAAGACATGATGGCGCACACACAACTAGGCGACGGTAACCTTCTGATCTATGTTGGAATGGTCGGTGGTGTACTGGAGGTCGATGCTGACCACCTTGCACTTGTCTCGAGAAAGCAACTGCTCAATGGTGTTGATGTAGTCGTCCACCACGGCCGGTCGATGGTGTACACCACTGAGAGATCCGTCTCCCTCGTGTGGTCTCCACTTTATGCTCGCCGAACTCCATTGGAGCACCGCTAGACATCCCCTCTCTATGTGTCATCGTGGGTGTGATTGTTGTGTTGTGGGGCACGATTGTAATGGCCGCGGGAATTAAATAGGAAGCCGGACGGACTAGAATATCGGCAGGCCCTATTGGCAGGCCATATTGGCAGTTCTAATTTGCAACGTGTAACTCCATCGTGCCGCACGTAACTGCATCGTGTGGCAACGCGTGCGGCGCAACCGCATGCATATGGGGCCCCCGACGTGATCGTGTGCACGCTCAACCGCTGGCAGAGCAAGTGCGAAGGGACGCGAGAAGGGCGCTCCGCGGTCGCCTCAATAGCGGGCAACCATATATATGCATATAGCAGTTGAACACGTAAGGAAAAGTTGTCCACAAGCCGAGCGCGCCGACGGACACGAGCAAGCATGCCATGGTGCCTAACGGCGAGCACAGCGTGCTGCGGCGCCTAACGGCGAGCAGAGCTTGCTGAGGGACGCGAGTAGAGGTCGGCACAGTGATACGTGGTTGTTGACGCTGGAACGCGTCACACGAACACGTCGATGTGTACTCGCGGCGCCGAGGGAGATGCTCCGCAACTCACACCGCGGGAGGCCGACTTCCAGCGCGATACGCAAGACAGCAAGCCGGCGCTTTTGGGACTAGACACCCCGCTCGCCCGGGAGGGACCCCGTCAGGGCTCGCGGCGATGATTGGCTGCTCGAGGTCGGCCTTACCGCCCCTAGAGCCTCATGGATTCACAGCCTCCAATCTTGAAGAACGACGAAGAACGAGAAGAAAGATACAAGCGGAGAGATAAAAGTAGATGAACACGAAAAAGTAGTAGATGTATTTGTTCGATTGGTGTTGTTCAATCGGCCGTCACCCCTTAGGTATATATGAGGCGGCCGGACTTCCCGTGCAAGGAAAAGGCTTGAATTCACGTCCAAAACCCTAGTCAAATTCGGATTGGTCTTATCCGAACTTTCCAAAACTGTTCGGTTTAAACTGACTGCACCTTGCGAGTCTCTTTTGTGGTGGTAAACGACCTCGGATGGAAACGAGTCCAAAAGCAATCTTGACCATTTCGACGATACGAACAACTTTCATGTTTAACATTTTTTTATTAGAGGTCATCTTGAGGGTCAAATAGCACGCGCAAAAGATCTGTTTACTCGCGCTACCAATCAGACATGGCGTCTGGTGGGGCGCGCCATATTTCGCCTCGTGACAGGGCT
Organism: Triticum aestivum; assembly: GCF_018294505.1. Lineage (NCBI taxonomy): Eukaryota > Viridiplantae > Streptophyta > Magnoliopsida > Poales > Poaceae > Triticum > Triticum aestivum. The sequence goes on along the minus strand of NC_057813.1, from coordinate 283,949,487 downwards.
GCATTCTGATTGCTCTAACTTTTGCATACGAACTCGGATTTGGACGTTTCTTATATCAAAATCGATCGTTTCAACGATACGAAGACAATCCATGTAGAAACTTTTCCCATATGAGGCCATCTTGGGGGCATAATCAGCCGAATAGTGTTCTGAATGCAAAATCTCAGTAATTCAAACACAACTTCGGCCTTAGAGATTAGATTGGATGGCTATGGCCCAAATATCAAAGTTTCTCCTTTTGACGATACGGAACTTTCTCAATTTGAGCACTTTTCCATTTGAAGCCTTCTTAATTATGTTTTTGACCATGCCAAAATCTGATGTCAACACATGCCCCCCTGTTTTTCGGCAAAGCTTGTGTGCCGAAAAATAACTTCCGCATATCTTGTTCTAAGGACGATGTCAACACTCCATCGTCCATTTTGCATGTTCTTAGGATGATAAGTATATATCGGCCATTGCTTGTTTGAACCTCTTGATGCAAACTTGGGTGAAAACTTCTCAGCTTCTATAACAATCCGGTGATAAGGTTCCATAGACCAAAACCATCCTCCGGACCATATTGTTCTCCCTTTCGCTATGATTTTGCAGATAATCAAGAATGAACTTCCTTCAATCCTTACTTCGTCTGCATAAAGGTTTCGTTAGTGGCCGAGATGGTGAGCTCCAATTCGGCCTTACCTATGTTGGCAAGAATAAGCATCGGCTATTGATAGAAATGCAATACACCATGGTTAACATAGTAGCCAGATGCTTGCTGTGCCAACTCTTTTGAATTGTCATGTCTAGAAATATGAACAATTTTAAAGCAACCGGAGGTAAATTTTGCATCTAGACATACCTAAAGATAAACTATAAGTGATTCGTCAAAACATTGATAACCCTTGGATATTTGTTGCAGTACTCATAACGAATCACCAAAATCCTCAATATGTTTAGCAAATATGGAAAAAGTTCCAAACCGAATAACATTGCATATTCGGCTTTGATTATTGTGCAATAAATATTTTAAGAGGCATGAGGCTTCACAGAACAACACTATATGGAGATATATAAACAACACCAACACCATGGCCATTGTTATGAATTCAACTATCAAAACCTAATCTCCATAGTACTTGTCTCGCTCTCCATTCGAACTAAGGACGATGTTAGAATACTACACCAGCCATGCATTGACATACTCTTAGGACGACAGGTAAATATCGGCCATTACCATGTAAACTTCGTTCTAAGCACATATAGCCGAAACAAACAAACGAAATATCAAATCAAGTATTTCGGCCCTTTGGATCAGCAACAAACTTGTAGCTAACCAAATGTATATTGACTTGGTAATACCCTTTCATGATGTAAGAAATTATATTGCATCCATGGATTAAAATAAGCCCATTGAGGGTTACCAATCATACCTGATGATGAACTCCATGGCATAAACATTAATGGCATAGTCGAAGAATATGGATAATGTGTAGACCGAAGATGCTGAAACCTTCGGCTTGGTCCTTCATAGTTTTTACTCTTTTCATTCTTCACCTTTGCCGCACTTATTGTAATGGAAGCTTGCACATAATTCTTATTTTGAGCACTTTCTTTGGGAACCCATGCCATGTTCCTATCTTCAAGTTCTTGTGCACTACATTTTTGTAATTCCTTCTTTCGCCAATACGATAAGCCGAGTGGGAACCCCGGCTGTGATTTTGTTTGAAGCAATGGCAACTCTTTTTGGGCCTTGTGCACCCTCAACTTCTTTTCCTCAGATTTGGAACTCTGATTTTTATCAATTGATTGTTTCACTTCTTTGCCTTTTGTAGCCAATGTCAACACTTTAATTGGCTCTTTGTTATTTGAGATCAAATCTGAAGTAGCACACTTACGACCATCTCTTTTCACGCGGTAAACTTGCTTTACCACCTCTTTTTTCTTCCTTGAGCTCTGGACCGATTCCTTATGATTGAAACGGTCTTTGATGCATGATTGTTCAAATGTTGATCTTCTTGGAGCTGCATAGTATTGGTGAGATGGTCTAGAATAAGATGGAGAATGTGCCTTGTACCATACCTGTCCCATGATGAATATGTATCTATATGAGCATAGGGAGGCATCCACGGCATTGGCATTGGCAGCCCAAAATAAGGATATGAATATGTTGCATTAAAATTATCATTTTGCCAATACCAATCCTCATATTTGCGCCTTGGGGATGATCTTGGTTTCTTTGCATGATTTGGCCGATAAGCATTCTTCTCTTCACTCATCTTTTGATATTTATCCAATAGTTCAGCAAAGGTGATTTTTGATCTCTCACACTTGCGCTTATTTCGGCCTTTGTTTTCTTTTGGTTTGCTTTCATCGCTCATTGGATTTGCTTGCTGCCCCCCAGTCCTTGGCGTCTCCATTGTAGCTTCGATGGAATTCTCGCCCTCAAGATTATGTTCATTATGCTCTTCAACAACTTCTTCACTTGAAACCTTGATCCCATCACCTGCAGTTTTTACATTCTCTTTAAATGGATCGGCTTGAAGCAGCCGATGCAAAAACCTTTTGCCATCGGGACCAATCGGAATAGACTGGTCATCACTTGGTGTTTCAACAAACTTCAATCGTCCTTTTTCAATGGCCGATTTGACTATTTGCCGAAACATGTTGCAATCCTCAAAATTATGTTTGGACGAATCATGCAACTTACAATACATTTGTCCTTGGATTGAAGGCTTAACATGGTGATCGAGAATTCTAATGTAATTATTTTTCAGCAACAAATCAAATATTTGATCACACATGCTTGAGTTGAAGGTATACTTCTTGTTTTCTAGCCGATCTTGCTGTTTGAACGGCTTTGGAGATAAGCAAATGAATGGTTCAGATTTGGAATCTCCCCATTCGGCTATGCATTGTGTTTTCCACTCTATCTCTGACGTCTTTGGATAAGATATTGTATTAGCATCGATTTTCTCAATAGAATTTAACCTTGGCTTTAAATTTCTGAAACGAAGATATTTATAACATACATGTCTCAGTTGAGACCAAGTGCAAGCCAAGTACGAAATAAGCAAAGCTACCCAACTAGATATGAAGTTTAGATAAAGCAACGGGGAAAGCTTTGGTTGTAACAATAAGTCATTATCGGTCTTTATAAATGGCGCAATGGTTTGACCGATATGTTCTATAACAATTTTATTGCTAACAAGTAAATTACCCTTCTTCATTGGTCTTTCAAAATTACTTATGAGAATATTTCTTATAGATGCATCAATAATGAAGTTGTGACCAAATCTGAAAATAGGTAAATTACTCGCTATGCATACCTCTTCAAATATGTTGGGAGAGCATGATGGTGGTGCCATTTGAAGAACATCTTGCTCCGTCTTTGGATGGCTCCCCAACACCTTGTCATCATCTTTTTCTTGAATCCGTGCATCATTGCTTTGAAGATTTTTGTCAGCCGAACTTTGTTCGGCTACTTGTTCTTGTCCTTGAAGCTTGTCAATTTCTACGGCACAGAACTCATAGGGTAGGAAGTAGGTTCCATTAACTTCAGAAAAATCAAGCACCGTTGTTTTCCTATGCTTGCCATGCCTTTTCTCAATAATGCTTGCCTCGTTGGATTTGATGGATTCAGAATATATACTACTTGATTCGGATTTTTCAACCGAAGCACTTTCATGTTCCGAATCATCCTTCTTTTCATTGATACTACCAATTGGCAATGCTTTTTTTATCCGAGCCAATTCTTTTTCTATTTGTTTCTGACGGCGAGCGGCAAAATTAGCTTTAAGCTTTTTCTCAATTTCAACCCACTCCGGATATGTTGCCCCCCAATGCTTTTAGATTCTTTCGGCAATGACACATGGGTGTTGCCGAAATTTTGCAATTGTGTAGGGGGTGTATAATATGATGTAGTACTAGGTGAAGGCATATGCATTGTTGTAAGACCATCATTTTGCTCGCCAATTTTATCAATTGGCAAAGATTCATCTTCTTGCAAAACTCTAGCTTTTATTGCGGCATAATCAGGAAATAGCCCCTTTTCATGTTGTTCAAGGCAAAGAGCACTAATTCTCTTATTTTGGGCTAAACTCTTCAATGCAGCCACCACTACCTCATCTTCTACAATATTGGGCACAACCGCTCCTGTAAAATTTACATTCATTCGGCTATAACCAGGAAGGTGTGAAGCCGAATTATGAGCATCTACAGTTGTGTATGGTGCCGAAGAATTACTAACATGAGGTGTAGCATATGACGTTTGAGAGTAACTGGCCGAATAACTAGTAGCAGCATGGCCAATTCTCTCGTTCATCAGCATGGTTGGATTAGTATATTGCACATTACTTGCCGATGAATAAAAGGGTGAAACACTTTCTTGCATGGCATTGGAGATTCTAACATGAGGTGTTTCAAATTTATTAACTGAACTCACCATGTTGTTCATCGGCATATAAATTTGTGGGGTTGCCGATGCATAAGAGTTGGGATACATATGGTGTAGGTTACTAGTATCATAAGAACTTAAAGCATGCAAATTACTTTGAATCGGCCCTTGCACGTAATTAGATGCATTATCGAAAAAACTAGGGCTGGCCGATAGAGTGTACTCATTGAACAATCTAGTAACACCATATGAATTATTTGCATCTGCAGTAGGGAATTGGGTATTCATATTACCTTTGTAGATTGCAAACCCTAGATGACGATCCTTTCGTAGCAAGAATAGGCCGGAGACCGATCAAAGCTTCGTCCCCAGCGGAGTCGCCAAAAAGTGTGTTGACGCTGGAACGCGTCACACGAACACTTCGATGTGTACCCGCGGCGCCGAGGGAGATGCTCCGCAACTCACACCGCGGGAGGCCGACTTCCAGCGTGATACGCAAGACAGCAAGCCGGCGCTTTTGGGACCAGACGCCCCGCTCGCCCGGGAGGGACCCCGTCAGGGCTCGCGGTGACGATTGGCTGCTCGAGGTCGGCCTTACCGCCCCTAGAGCCTCGTGGATTCGCAGCCTCCAATCTTGAAGAACGACGAAGAACGAGAAGAAAGATACAAGGGGAGAGATAAAAGTAGATAAACACGAAAAAGTAGTAGATGTATTTGTTCGATTGGTGTTGTTCAATCGGCCGTCACCCCTTAGGTATATATGAGGCGGCCGGACTTCCCGTGCAAGGAAAAGGCTTGAATTGACGTCCAAAACCCTAGTCAAATTCGGATTGGTCTTATCCGAACTTTCCAAAACTGTTCGGTTTAAACTGACTGCACCTTGCGAGTCTCTTTTGTGGTGGTAAACGACCTCGGATGGAAACGAGTCCAAAAGCAATCTTGACCATTTCGACGATATGAACAACTTTGATGTTTAACGTTTTTTTACCAGAGGTCATCTTGAGGGTCAAATAGCTCCCGCAAAAGATCTGTTTACTCGCGCTACCAATCAGACATAGCGTTTGGTGGGGCGCGCCATATTTCGCCTTGTGACAGGGCTGCATTCTGATTGCTCTAACTTTTGCATACGAACTCGGATTTGGACGTTTCTTATATCAAAATCGATCGTTTCGACGATACAAAAACAATCCGTATAGAAACTTTTCCCATATGAGGACATCTTGGGGGCATAATCAGCCGAATAGTGTTCTGAATGCAAAATCTTAGTACTTCAAACACAACTTCGGCCTTAGAGATTAGATTGGATGGCTACGGCCCAAATATCAAAGTTTCTCCTTTTGACGATGTGGAACTTTCTCAATTTGAGCACTTTTCCATTTGAAGCCTTCTTAATTATGTTTTTGACCATGCCAAAATCTGATGTCAACAGTGGCAAATAAGACGAACTGTGCGAGCGATGTCGGAGACATCAAGCACGAATCATATTAGAGTTGTGTGTGCGATACGTGGCATACAGTTGATCCATCCGAGTTGTTTGTGATGGAATAATCCGTATGTGTTGCAGGCAAATGCTTGCTGGTATATAACCTTAAATTTAAGCAAAAAAGTGCTAATGCATGTTACAAAAATTGTATAACTGGAAACTATGTTCAAATATGAATCCAACTATATAATCTTTGGTGACACGCGATCGTGTTTTATTAGTTAGATCCTACTTATAAACCAGGACAGGGGTATAGCACGTAATTAAATCGCAAAAGTTCTTTTGTATTAACCGTATGTGTATGTGTCCTTTCGTCCTCCTCCCGCATGTCTTGTCACCCCGCTGCCGCAGACGGCTTACAGTGCAAGCTTGCGCAGCGTGCGAGGGCATTCTTTTGGCCAAACGGTGGCTCGAAGTAGCGCCAATGAATCGTCGGTGAGCCTGTTCCCGCGCAACCTCGCAGGTTCCTACACAAGCTTCCTGCCCGACTCGGTGAGATCCCCCAAAATCCCAATGCTTACTGGCCTGCTATATAAAACCTCATGGCCGGCGAGTCCTGCGTCGCATTTTCCCCTCCCTTCATGTAGCTTATCTCATCTACTTCTCCCACAATCGCCAATGGCACCGGTTCGTCATCATCGCTCAGCCACTCCGCCGTCATCAGAGGACAACTCCAGCTAGAAGGCTACACCGCGGCGGCGGCGCAGTCCCTGACATAGTGTAGTGCGTGTGGCGTCCCTGTTGGGTGTGCGCAGAACACCCACCACACGCTCCGCCGTCGGTGCCCGTCGGCAGTTGTTGCCGGCCGCCATTGCCGCCACAACACCATCAAAAGCCTGGGCTATCGCCTGCTCTGCCACCGCGGCCCGAAGGCGGGAGGTGGCCGTCATGGCCGCCACCCCACTGCCGGCCATCACCCGCTCCGCCAGAGCGGCCTGAAGGCAGGAGGTGGCCTTGTGGTCGCCACCCCACTGCTGTCCACCATCACCCACTCTGCCACCACGGCCCGAAGGCGAGAGGTGGTCGTCGTGGCCGCCACTCCATCATTGGCCGCCGTCGCCACCAGCCCACCGTTGACCGCCGAGATCATCACCTGCTTCGCCAACACCACACGAAGGAGGGAAGCGGAGGTGGACGCCCGCACGTGCGTCAGCGACCTTATGCGCTACATCAAGTTCTTGCGGGATGAGGAGGAGCGTCTAGTCGAGCACTCAAAGAGCCTTACTGCAGCCGTGGCCGCAGCATATGCCAACGCAGAGGCGAGGAATTAGGAGATCTACGAGTAGTCTGGCCACTTCGAGAGGGGTCATCTGGAGCGGGAGTGGACATTAGAGCTAGCGAGCGTCGGTGAACATGTAGCGGCGGCAGGCTCCGTATTGCAGTTGTCCAGCTCATCGGAAGGCTCCTCATCCTCCTCTGCATCTTACTGAGCACGCTCGGCAAGGAGAGGCTGCCGAAAGTAGCACAAGGCCCCTCCGTAGTAGTAGTATTTAGGGTCTATTTTGTTCAGTTCATCTGACTATAGATGTGGTGGAACTGTACAACGTACTTAAAATTAGCTAGTATATATAGTTGAACTAGCTATTTCAGTACGTGGTTGGCAACAATTGGGGAAAATTTTGGCCGGTTCAGCTGTCGAGTTGAAATGTTTGTATAAATTAAGAACGACTGCTTAAACTATGAATGAAATCTATGCTTAATTACTGAATTTTAGTTGCAAAAATTAGATAGTGCTAGTGATTTTTAGCTACATATTTTGAAAAATCACAGTGTTACAAGGATTGACAAATGGCAATGTTATTAGATCAACAAATTCCAGTTTGAGAAATGGCAACATACCCAATATGACAGATGCAAATCTTACCAAATTGTATGTACGTGGTTGCACACATGTCATCCAAAACAACCGTTTGCGATGAAGGGATGCACAAATCCTGCGCTGCGAATTTTCCCTTGACTTAAGGGGGAAGACCATAGCTCTCACTTTGCATACGGGTGTTCTATCTAAAACGTTTGCCATCAAGAGCTGCACAAATCCTGCTCGGCACATTTTCTCTTGGCTTCCTGGGGAAGCTGTCGATTTGCTTATGAGTATTCTAACTAAAACGTTTGCGACCAAGAGCTGCACAAATCCTGCTCAGCATATTTTCCCTTGGCTTCCTAGGGAAGTTGTCGGCTCGCATACGGGTGTTCTAACTAAAATGTTTGCGATGAGTGTTTATATTTAAAAACCGTATTAAACTGCGGCTTGGGTGCCATTAATGGAGAGGATGCGAGCAAGGCGGGCGTCCATGGAAGTCAAAGGGCTCACTTCCTAGTGAGCCTGCACGGAGTACAGCTCGCACACTTCCCGGTGAGCCTCCACATTGGAGTACAGCTCGCACGCCTCCCATTTAGTCAAGCAGTAAAGCCCCTATCCGCACGACACCTCCTAGCCATCAAAAGAGTGTGGTGTGGCATCATGTGAATGGTTAATAGAAAGCACACAATTAAAATTATAAAAACATTTGAGATGTTAGAGTGGCAGCTATTTGTATCAAAATGCCTTTGTTCGTTGTTATTCGAGTGCGCCTTCTCTCAAAATGGACACGGAAAATACCACAGCATGTCGGGTGCCATTCCATGATAGCATGCCAAGTTTCATGAATTTCAGACGAGTTTTGGATTTACTAGAATTTAAAAACAAAGTATCTCAACATTTTGCTGCCAATCAAAAGTGCCCTTGTGTTTGAAATTCATTCACATTTCTTGCATGGGACCTAAGCATGCACCCAAGGACATAGATTTGATTTTTCAACCAATTTATATGCACTGGAGCATGTGCATGTAGTTCAAATTTGAATTATGCACATAAAATGCCTAGAAAACCCAGTTAATATATAAAAATGTCCAAAGAAACCCCGAAAAATTCCAAAATTTAACACAACACTCCTGTCGTTGTTTGTTGACACTAGAAAAATATTGAAAGCAATAAGAGGCAACGGATATCGTTTCATCCCCAAAGGTGGCACATTCCCTACCGAAACCATCACGCTTGTTGTGAGAAGCTTGTACCCGAACCTGCCCCAACTGGGACAAAGTTTTACAACGACATGTTGATGCCGCTCCATGATAGCATCCAAAGTTTCATGAATTTCAGACGAGTTTTGGATTTACTAGAATTTAAAAACCAGGTATCTCAATGTTTGCGACCGAGTGACGGTGGCAGGTTGTTTGACATTCATTCCCATTTCTTGCATGGGACCTAAGCATGCAACCAAGGACATAGATTTGATTCTTGAACCAATTTACATGCGCCGGAGCATGTGCATGTAGTTCAAACTTGAATTATGCACATAAAATGCCTAGAAAACCCAGTTAATGTATAAAAATGTCCAAATGAACCCCGAAAGATTCCAAAACTTAACACAACACCCTTGTTGCCCTATGTTGACACTAGAAAAAAATTGAAAGCAATAAGAGGCAACGGATATCGTTTCGTCTCCGAAGGTGGCACGTTCACTACAGAAACCATGATGCTTTGTTGTAGAAGCTCTGGTTTGTTAGAAGCTTATACCCAAACCTGCCCCAAATGGGATAATTTTTTTACCACGGCATGTTGATGCCGCTCCATGATAGCATGCCAAGTTTCATGAATTTCAGACAAGTTTTGGACTTACTAGAATTTAAAAACCAGATATCTCAATGTTTGCGGTCGAGTGACGGTGGCAGGGTATTTGACATTCATTCCCATTTCTTGCATGGGACCTAAGCATGCAACCAAGGACATAGATTTGATTTTTGAACCAATATATGCATCGGAGCATGTGCATGTAGTTCAAATTTGAATTATGCACATAAAATGCCTAGAAAACCAAGTTAATGTATACAAATGTCCAAATGAACCCCAAAAGATTCCAAAATTTAACACAACACCCCTGTTGTTCTATGTTGACACTAGAAAAAAATTGAAAGCAATAAGAGGCAATGGACATTGTTTCGTCCCCGGAGGTGGCACGTTCACTACCGAAACCATCATGCTTTATTGTGAGAAGCTCTCGTTTGTGAGAAGCTTATACCCAAATCTGCCCCAAATGGGACAATTTTTTTACCACGACATGTTGGTGCTGCTCCATGATAGCATGCCAAGTTTCATGAATTTCAAACGAGTTTTATATTTACTAGAATTTAGAAACCAGGTATCTCAATGTTTGCAGCCCAGTGACGGTGGCGGGGTACTATTTGACATTCATTCCCATTTCTTGCATGGGACCTAAGCATTCACCCAAGGACACACATTTGATATTCGAACCAATTTATATGCACTGGAGCATGTGCATGTAGTTCAAATTTGAATTATGCGCATGAAATGCCTAGAAAACCCAGTTAATGTATAAAAATGTTCAAATGAACCCCGAAAAATTCCAAAATATAACACAACACTCCTGTTGTTCTCTGTTGACACTAGAATTTTTTTGAAAGAAATAAGATGCAACGGATGTTGTTTCATCCCCAAAGGTGGCACGTTCCCTACCGAAACCATCACGCTAGTTGTGAGAAGCTTGTACCCAAACCTGCCCCAACTGGGACAAAATTTTTACCACGGCATGTTGATACTGCTCCATGAGAGCATGCCAAGTTTCATGAATTTCAGATGAGTTTTGCATTTACTAGAATTTGAAAACCAGGTATCTCAATATTTGCGGCCGAGTGACGATGGCAGGGGGGTTTGACATTCATTCCCATTTCTTGCATGGGACCTAAGCATGCAACCAAGGACACGGATTTGATTTTTGTACCAATTTATATGCACTGGAGCATGTGCATGTAGTTCGAATTTAAATTATGCACATAAAATGCCTTGAAAACCTAGTTAATGTATTAAAATGTCCAAATGAACCGGAAAGATTCCAAAATTTAACACAACACTCATGTTGTTCTATGTTGACACTAGAAATGTTTTGAAAGCAATAAGAGGCAACAGACATTGTTTCGTCCCCAAAGATTGCACGTTTACTACCAAAACCATCACGCTTTGTTGTGAGAAGCTTATACCTAAACTTGCCCCAAATGATTTTTTACCTCGGCACGTTAATGCCGCTCCATGATAGCATGCCAAGTTTCATGAATTTCAGACGAGTTTTGGATTTACTAGAATTTAAAAACCAGGTATCTCAATGTTTGCGGCCGAGTGACGGTGGCAGGGTGTTTTAAATTCATTCCCATTTCTTGTATGGGACCTAAGCATGCAACCAAGGACACATATTTGATTTTTCAACTAGTTTATGTGCACTGGAGCATGTGCATGTAGTTCAAATTTGAATTATGCACATAAAATTCCTAGAAAACCTAGTTAATGTATAAAAATGTCCAAACGAACCCAGAAAATTCCAAAATTTAACACAACACTCCTGTTGTTCTATGTTGACACTATAAATTTTTTGAAAGCAATAAGAGGCAACAGATATCGTTTCGTACACAAAGGTGGCACATTCCCTTCCGAAACCATCACGCTTGTTGTGAGAAGCTCTGGTTTGTGAGAAGCTTATACCCAAACCTGCCCCAAATGGGACAAAAGATTTACCACGGCATGTTGATGCCGCTCCATGATAGCATAAGAAGTTTCATGAATTTCAGACGAGTTTTGGATTTACTAGAATTTAAAAACCAGGTATCTCAATGTTTGCAGCCCAGTGACAATGGCAGGGTGTTTGACATTCAATTTCTTTTCTTGCATGGGACCTAAGCATGCAACAAAGGACACATATTTGATTTTGAAACCCATTTATATGCACTGGAGCATGTGTGTGTCGTTCAAATTTGAATTATGCAGCTGGAATGCCTACAAAACCAAGTTAATGTATGAAACGCCCAAACAAACCCTAAATAATTCCAATGTTTTTTACGACACACCTATAGTTGCATGTTCACTACAGATAAATGTTCTAGAAATTCAAACACCATCCTTTGAAGCTATGACCCCATTATGTAATTCAAATCAAGACGAAAAATCAAGTAGATCGCATACAATTTATTATCACCAACCATGGGAGATGCACCGTCGGAGTATAGTACGCATACGGCTTACGCGAGAAGGTGTGACGGCTATAGTCCACAGTCGGTGTGTCAAGCACACTAGCTTGCTCCCCAAATATCATTTCACTATTTAATCGTCGCCGGTGAAGGATGGGGACGTGGACCCGCGTCGTGAGGGAAACTTCGGCGGCCCACTCTTGTGAGAGTGCGGCCGCAGCCGCCATGCGCATGCTAACAAGCTTCATGAGGGCGACCACAATCTGCGTCAGGGCGGCCAAGGCAGCCCAAACGACTGTTGTTGCTTCTCAGGCGGTGGCAGCAACATCTGCCTCGGGGATAGCAACTAGCGAGAGCGGCACAGTAGCAGTCCATTCTGTAGCGGCAGCCTTAGCTTTGATGGAGGCCACCCACGACCATGTCGAGGCTGCCCATGCCTAGCTCATGGTGGTCACTGCACAAATCGAATGAAGCTTCTCCGACAATGGTCGGCAACCCATGGCCGAATAGTTGGCAATCGCCGGGAGCGTTCGAGCAACCATCCGTTCTTGCGTGGCATACCTTGCCACGACGGAGCCCGCCAAATCCCAGATCACGGCCGCCCATGCCCAGCTCGTGGAGGCCTATTCCAAAGAGATGACGGATGCGTATGGTGAGATGCTTGTCGAGTATGGTGCGATGGATGCCATGGAGCCCCTTCCCTAGGAGACCGTCGGGCGCGAGCTAGACATGGAGGCGGCAGAGGAGATTGATGAGCACCAGCCGTAGTAGTAATCTTTGTTTTATTTAATTAAGAGCACCGGTGTTTGATTTGTTAGAGTAATGTTTAGGTCAGCTAGCGTTGTTTAATTGCTGAACTTTCTCGATTAAGAAGTGTGGGTGTGCTGTAGTCTCCTTTGTGTACCCAAATTATGCATTGCCGTGGATGACCACTGTAACTAGGGAAATACGAACCAAAATTTTTGACGTTCACACACGGGTTAAGCTATTTGAATCGTTTGCGCGCCAGTGGCGTTCACATATCGTACACAGTTCTGAATAAGGGACCGTTTCTGATGACACTTTGCGCGCCAGATTTTTCACTGAAGCGATTCCAAATTTTCGGCTTCCGCAGAAATATCTACCTCCCCGCCCCTCCCCCTTACCAAAATCCACATTTCCCCTATTTTTGCCTTCCTTTCCAAGTTTAAACCATCACTCCTTGCTTGCGGCACTGCCTCCTCGCCGGCGACCCTCCTTCACGCTGCTCGGCCTCGTCTATCTAGGCAGGTAATTCACACCCGACCCCCATCCTCCTCCTCCTTCCACATCCCACATGCCTCGACCGCCGGCATGACACCTTCCACCCAAATCACTGACCCCTCCACCAAATAAGCGCCGCCCTAAGCCATGGTGCGCGTAGTATAGCCAAGAGCTCAAGGAGCATTTGGCAGCGGAGAATCAAATCGCGGCCGCATGCGAGAATGAGGTCGCGCTGGCCGCCATTCGTGTCGACCCCCAGATCTTGGAGGAGCACCTCACCGTCGAGGCCACCGTCGACGCCTCGCACGCCGACGATGAGACGCGGTTGGCCGCTTTAAAAGATAGTTCGTGGCGTTTTCTCGAGCCCACCCTTTTAACTATTTGGTTAATTAGTTGTCATGTTCAATTAACTGTTTGGTTCAATTCTTCAGGGTGCAAATTTGTATTGTCTTCCATGTGAGAAATAAATTGAATTTTTCTTTACAAAATACATGAGAAACAAATATAATTGCTATATTTCCAAGTTGTCAACATTCTTGGTTTGGTTAACTATCTGATCTTCTAGTATGTTATACATTGTGCAATGTGCTGCTCAGATAATGTTTGGTTCAATTGTTTATGGTGTTTAGTTAATATGTTTGGTTCAATTCTACAATGCGATGTTCAATTCTGGTGGGTGCATTCTGTTATTGTATACCATGTAAGAAATAAATCGACTTTGGCTGTACTAAATACATGAGAAACAAATACAATTGTTATATTTCCAAGTTGTTAAGAATGCTAGGTTTTGTTAACTGTCTGTTCTTCTATTAGGATTATGTTATATTGTGCAATGTGGTGCTCAGTTAATGTTTGGTTCATTTGTTGTGGTGTTCAGTTAACTGCTTTGTTCAATTCTACAATGCAATGTCCAATTGTCGTGGGTAGAATTTTGTATTCTTGTGCATGTGAGGAATAAATCGAATTTGGCTACACTTAATACATGAGAAACATATACAAGTGCTATATTTCCTAGTTCTTGATCATGCTTGGTTTGGATAAATGGGTTTTCCATGTGGCTTGAATTAATCTGATGAATCTACAATGTGCTTATTTGTCATCAACATATTTTACTGATATCATGTGAACCCTCACTTAACCTGATGAATAACTACCTTATATGTGTTGCGGGGAAACAATGGGAGGCACTGAGGTTTACAACAGAGGTTTGCACATGCATGGTCCTTTGTCTAATAGCACATTATTGGGCAATTGCAGGAACCATTCTAATATTTAGGTTTTTAACAATTTGGTCTTGCACATGTAGGTCATGCTGTCCGAGGTTTTGACCCACTTTCGACCCTTTTTGCATATGGGGAAATGAGTTGTCCATGAATATCAGTCAAGTCAAGAAACTCAGAAAGATTGTTAGGATAAAGAAATTAGCGACAGAAAACAACAAGATCTCTGTCTGCACAATGAATAAGACATTAGTTCACTACATGATGGTACTAACTATTATACCTTGCCTTTTTTATTTCTTTGCCCCATTTCCAATATAGAGAAGATATTTATGCACACCCTTGTTTTCAGGCCTTTCCAAAGCAGTTCAATGATGATTACCTCTCAAACCACCTGTATGGTCAGGAGGTGAGGAAGGTATTCATACAACACCCACGGTTCAGTATTGAAGTGTTCCTGAAGAGGACGAAGGATGGATGTTCAATCATCCACAGGCACTGGCCTAAAGTTGCAAAGACCTTCAATATCAATGAAAGCTCAATATTCGCTTTCTGCTTCAGCAGTTTTCCAGATTAGATACATCTATCTATGTACCATCTATGATGCAAATTTCGAAAGGTTATAAATGTTGCATGTGAAACTTGGTGTTGGTGCAGTTGTGTAATGGGTTAGCTGAGTGCTAAAGCTATATGATGTTGTACTCTGATATATTTCAATTATGAAAATGAAATATATTGTGTTCTTAATATGAAATCTCAATTAGATTAATAAATGGATTATTAATAACAGGATAATTAGCCTGCTATTTGGGTTTTTCTATTGCAAATGGTTATTGAGAAAACACCGTGGGCGATGACCTCAGGCAACTCACACGGTTTCTAGGAATAAACCGTGTTAGATAAATGAACAATCACACACAACATCCTCTTGAAAATTGTTTGTGTTAGGCCACCTGGCGCAAACGTTTACCACATAAAAACTATGTGTGATGGACAGCCTTTGCCACACAGTTTCTTCTACGCATCGTGTGTGATGCATTCTATAACGCAAATGATAAAATTGTTAATACTGTGTGCAATGGAAATGCTATCATAAACGATTTAACAGGGAAAATTGTGTGTGATATACCTGCGAATAGAAACGTTTTCCTTGGAGCGACTGTGTGGGGTATATATACGAACGGAAACATTTAGCGGGGACTACCTGTGTGGAATGTACTTATGACTGGAAATGATTTCGCTTGTATAATTATATTTTTTAGCACTATTGTACGTATAACCGTCTTTGGTCGCTCGCCGGTCGCACAGGGCCTCATTTTGCCGAGCGTGTGTGCCAGGAGGGCATATCCCCGATGGTTTCTGGGTTGTGTGGGAGGGACCTCCCCCCCCTATCGCCCACATTCACTTGGCGACAATCCCAAATGTCATCGCGGAAAGGGATTAAAAACCGCTTCTATAGCACCTCGCTGTACTAGTGATAGGTTAGCAAGATAATAAAGAACGTGAAAATAAAAGTTAGGTGATGTTTTAAAAGAAGTACAATTTAATAAAGTGAGTGTGGAAAAGTGGTGATAGGATTTACGGAATTGTCCCTAGGCAATCATAACTAGACCGTTAATCATTGTTGCAATTTTATATGAGGGTGAGGTATGAGCTAACATACTTTTCTTACTTGGATCATATGCAGTTATTATTTGAACTCTAAAAAGCACCCGCAACTACCAAAGATCATTAAGGTAAAATGCAACCATAGTATTAAGTATCAAGTCCTCTTTACTCCCATACGCCATAACCTAAAACTCGGGTCTGTGCTTATATCACTCATGCCACCCACCATAATAGAACCATGAACATATTGCAACACCCTACAGCGGGGCCCCTCACGTTTGCGCAAGATGGAGGGCACCGTAGGACAGCACTACAATAAAATATGCACTCATACCAACCAATATCACGGTTAACCCATAGGACAAAATAGGTCTACTCAAACATCATAGGATGGCAACATAGTATTGGATAATATGAAGCATAAAGCACCATGTTCAAGTAGAGTGTACAGCGGGTTGCGGGAGAGTGGACCGCTGAATATAGATGGGGGAAGGTGATGGAGTTGTTGGTGAAGATGACGGAGTTGTTGGAGTAGATCTCCGTCACACGATATTGCCCCGGTGGTGTTCCGGTGCCACCAGGAGAGAGAGAGGGAGAGAGCCCCCCTCCTTGGCCTCCCCCTAGACAGGAGGAGAGTTCCCCCTCTGGTCCATGGGCTCGATGGCGGAGGAGGGGCGGGAGCCCCTCCGAGATTGGATCTCCCTCTCTGTTCTCTTGTTTTCCGTGTTCCTGTTTTCTGGCCCTTCACCTTTTCTTAAATTCCTGGAGATCAATAACTCCGATTGCACTGAAATTTTACATGATTTTTTCCATAAATTATGTTTCTTGCGCCCGAATAAGGGCCCAACCGACTTACGGGGAAGACAAAAGACATCTAGGCGCGCCAGGGGGTGCCTGGTGGGTTGTGGAGGACGTGGGCCTCCATTAGCATTGATTCCACCTCCCAAAAATCACATATATTCCAAAATAATTCTCCGTAAAAAATTTATCGCGTTTGGACTTCCTTTGATATGGATATTCTGCGAAACAAAAAACATGCAACAAACAGGAACTTGCACTGGGCACTGGATCAATAGGTTAGTCCAATAAATCATATAAAATGTTGCCAAAAGTATGTGAAAGTTGTACAATATTGGCATGAAACAATCAAAAATTATAGATACGACAAACACGTATCACCATCCACCTTATGATCACGGGTGAATTCCACGATGATGGAGTGGTTGGCACAAAGCCCACGCTCCACCATCCCTTGGCACTTGAAGATCTCTGGCTCCACCACCTCGAGCCTGGCCTCCATGCTTCCCGTCTCCTTGGGCCCCTGAACATCCTAGATGTTGAGCACCCCCTCATGCATCTCAATGGGTTGAGGGTGATTCATCACCTCCGGTAGGTAGGGGTTGATGACCCGCTCGTAGAAATTGTCCTCGGAAGAGCTTGCTGAAGCCATGGCGACCTAGATCTTATAGAAAACAACACGAAATAAGAATAGAGGATGTCTCCATGATACGGTGGTCAAAACATCCAGGGGCATATATATAGAATTTTTATCTTGCAAAAAAAGTAATCCGGAGGAAAACAGAGCCAGGAAGGTTCCTGAGGGGCCTACTACCCACCAGGGCGCGCCAGGAGGGGCAGGCGCGCCCCGGTGCCTAGTGGGCACCTGGGTTGCCTTCTTGGGTGTTTGTTATTTTTTTCTAATATTCCAAAATTGACAGAAAATATTTGTACGAAATATTTGGAGTAAGTTTACTTATGTATCACATACCTCTTCCTTTTCAGGGTTCTGGAGTGTTCTGGAAGGTCTCCTTTATATATTCCTCCAGTGTCATGGTTTTAATAATGTTAGTTTGAACATTAATCCTACCGGGCAAGAGCGTTGCGCTTTCCACCACAGCCCACCATCAAAGCAGGAGTAGGGTTTTACGCCTCACGGCGGCTCGACCCTGGGTAAAACTACCCGTGTGATCTCTGTCATGTTGTCTCACGCTCCTCTGCTCTTTGTGCAACGTGCCATCCCCCCACAGAACTAGAAAGGGGATCATGGCCCCATAGGTGGCCGCGGTTTCCCAGGACAGTATGTTCCTTGTCGGGAAGTGGAGCAGGGACATTTGCAGCCGACAGGTCTATTGGGTCGCTTCAGATGGATGCTTTCAGTGATTCTAGATGGTCTGCCATAATATCCGGGAAATGCTGGGAGCTATATCGTCTTTGATAGTCTAGACTGATAGTAACAGTATTGTGCCTTCAATTGAATAGAGCTGCCCCTTTTGGGGCCGAAGCCTTTCCGGACCCTTTCTTGTCGTACTGGCAATACAAGCACATATCGTCCAGCTAGTTCCACTTTCCTAATTTTACTCTTGATGGTTAGGGTTTTCCCCTTTTATCTACCCTACTATGATCTGCGTAGGTGCTTTCTGTCATACTAGCAGTACTCCACCCTTCAAGCTAAACAACACAACACTCATAATTCCAAAGCTTAGTTGTTCAAATATGATTCTGATATGATACTGATATTAGTTAACAGACAGATTTAATTGGTTAGCTAAAGGTCCCACTTGAGTTTCCAAAATGCATGTCGCGACATATAGAGAGACGGCAGAATTGCATTTCTTTCTCACTTGTTGATTGTACTTTCTTGTTCATACCAAATCTTAGTTGTTATTTCAAAGCAAATATTGGTTGCTAACTACCCTTTGCGTGGTTTGCAACTTTAGATATGCCATCCCACTTCCATGGTCAACGCTATACTCACCATGCTTACGGTTTCCCCATTTTAGGATGACCACAATCAGCATACGTGGTTCGTGTCGTAATAGCACTGCTCCACCCATCGAGCTAAACAAGCTTAGTTGTACAATTTCGAATCTGATATTATGCTGATATTAGTAAAATAGAAACATGTTTAATTGGTCAGCTAAATGTTCCTACTTTAGTTTTGAAATGCATGTGAGCCACATATGGAGAGACCAGAAGGAATAATATTTCTCTGTGCGCTTTGGTTCATCATGAGTGGGCAACAGACACTGTATAGAAAGACTTGTAATATCTTCAATCCGCTTGCTCTTCTGCTCTTCTTTAACATGATCCTCTTCTCTTCTTTAATAAGTATGTTCCTTGTTGGGAAGAGTAGCAGAGAAAAATGTGGTCGACTGGTCAGGTCAAGTTATTCTCCCTTAGTACATTTTGAATCTGTTAGGTCAGGTCGACTTGTTCTTCTTTACTATATGTTGAAGTTGTCATCTGCAAAGTATCATCACTTCTAGAGCTCTCATATTTTGAGTAGTAGGCCACATTATATTAATGCACACACCAAATTGCAACATGCATGGCATCTCTCAAAAGAATTGCAGAGATAGCACAAAGGGGTTTATAGGGAGGCAGTATTGGATTAGAATCACTTCTGCATTACAAAGATAATCTCACTTGTTTTTATGTTTTCATGCATGTCAGGTATTGAACATGATCAAAATGAATATGAGAATGGGCGCACGAGAGGAATATTGCGGAACAGTCC
The DNA here is from genome assembly GCF_018294505.1 of Triticum aestivum. Lineage (NCBI taxonomy): Eukaryota > Viridiplantae > Streptophyta > Magnoliopsida > Poales > Poaceae > Triticum > Triticum aestivum. The sequence continues at coordinate 283,930,030 of NC_057813.1, read as the reverse complement.
ACTGGCTACAAACTTGGCATGGTGGAGGATGGCCTATCTTATTCACCCATCAAGGTGCTTGCTCTAACTTGGCAAGGTTGTATTGGTCGCACATATTTTTCATATGACCTCTTGCATTACTTCTACTTTGTTACACCACCATCTGCTAAGTTTATGCATCATATATGAGTATATGCCATACTTATCCATTTTTTGTACCTATTCCATGTGTCATCATACTATGTTTTTCCAGTCAAATGTTGTTCTTTCGTAATAGATGTCCAAAAGGAAGAGGGTCAATGCAGATCCTCAAGGAGTACAAACTTGGTATTTGGAAAAGGTAGTGATACCTGTTAAATCAGATAGATCAACAGCCACAGAAAACATAGGCCCAACTGTATCACACTTTACCCCTACTCCACTGGCCAAACTCCTATTAGAACTATTAGAATAATGGTTATGAAGTTTTGGATTGCTCATGTAAGTACCTGTTGTCATGTACTCCCTCTGTATCGAATTAATTGTTTCTCAATTAGATCTATTGAGAACTTAATAGTGCTAGATACATCCATTTGAGCGACAAGTAATAACGGACGGTGGTGGTATTAATATACTTGCATTGCGAGATAGTTGATTGTCTACCATTACTCTGCATCAGATCTGTCTTGTCCTCCACTTTCTCCAAATTATCAGATCTACATTTACTCTTACCAAAATGTTGAATAAAGCCAATGCCACTGCACACGTTGATGTCTGCATTCCTCTTGTCAGCACCTTTTGCCTTGTAACGTTGTACTTAATTAATTGCTATTTGATTATGTATCATCACTCTGCACTTGAACTTCATTATCCTCTATTTCTTCCAATATTATTTGATCTATATTTACTCTTTACAAAATGTAGAATAATGCCAATGCTTATAAAGAAGTTTCTTTGGGGAATTTATTGATTAATCCTTACATCGACATGGAGAAGGGCTTTGTCCAGCCCGTGTTAACATCTAATGTAAGTTCATCCTTCTCAAGCCTTCAAACTATGGTCTAGTATACATTTGGATATGCATCATTTCCTCCACTTCTGTTTACTTTGGTGTTTACATCTAATTGCATGTTTGCAACAACTACCACTTTTAAATTGTAGATGTAAAAACATGTTCCTTATGCAGAACAGATCCAGCTATGTGCTTATATAATTGTGAAACCCGTTACGTGTCTCCTTGTTTCTCTTTCAGAGTCGTATCTCTTATGCCAGGCAGAACTTTAGGGAAGATAGTGAGCCAAACCATCTTGAAGAGAGCGAGATGACCCCAACATCATGTCTTCATGAAGATAGTGAGTTGAAGATACTCACCAGTAGCTGTGAGACAACCTCTGTGCAGTTGCTGCCTCAATCAGTTCGACTTCTTTAGTCTCAACTTAAAGCGGAAAGGCTTTCTTCAGCTCAGCTCCGACTTGATGTAAATGATGTAAAGAAGATCTCAGAGGAATTCCTTGCGGGCTTTGGTGCTATACAGCTAGGGATAGAGCATCTATCGTTGACACAACTGAGGTCTCATCAGCTTGTTCGGCTGCTTGCGGTGCACGTCCAGCCCAGGGCTAATGCCTTCTGAAGGGCTCTCAGCTTTGTATATTCTTTTGTCGGTGCATTTATATGCACTGGTGGCGACCTTTGATGCCCAGTTTATGTAATCGCGGTCGCGTTGCGCTTTATTATCACCGGTGGCAAACTTTGATGCCTAGTGGATGTAATATGTCGTGATTTCTTTATTGTATAGTCTAGGTTTATTCTTGGTCGGTATGCTGTAACTTAGGCCGGAAGCTTCAATGGATCTCAATGTTGTCAGTCTTCAGGCCGGCCCGTAACTCGCTATATATGGGCAAACACGTGGTCCTTTAATCATCTTGGGTCATTAGCAGGTCTAAACATATAGTAGTTTTCTGCCTTTAATAGGCCGAGTAAAGTTCTAGCCTGCTCGGCCAGAGAATACCATGGGCTTTTAACATGCTAAAAACTAGATACAGGCCGAAAAATTCACGGGCCAATACAGGTCGATACAGGCCGAAACTGCCTAAGGCCCATGTTTGGCCCAAATAGAACGAGCCGTTAACATGCCAAAATATATCTCGGGCCCTGTTTGGCCCAATAAAATTATGAGCTTTAAGCAGGATGGTATCAACGCGGGCTGTAGGTCCAATTGTGTCACGGGCCATTAACAGATGGGCTGTAAGCAGGCCGGATACAAGGCAGGTTGTAATTAGGCCCAACTATTACACGGGCCAACAAGCCCATAGGCCAGTTGGGCTGAAATTTATCCACGAAGACTATGGGCCGTTAAGAGGCCTAAACTTACTTCTGACAAGAAATATCCCTGTTTCTGCATGGGCCGTTAAATGGCCTAAAGTGAAACCGGGCCGACACGGCCCAGATGCACCATGGGTCGCTAACAGTCCGAAACTATTATCGGTCCGAACTGGTAAACGGGCATTTAACAGGCTAAAATACAAACCCGACTTAGAATGGGCCCAAAAGAACATTGGCCTGTTAACGGGCCTGACTGATATGGGCCGTAATTTGGCCCAAAACATGACAGGTTGTGAACGGGCCTGATCTGATATGGGCCTCAATTTGACCCAAAACATGTGAGGCTATTAACGGGCCAGCCCACTAGTATGTGAAAAAATATGGTGGGCCTTTAGCTGGGCCGGCCTTTTACCTTAAATGGGCCACTATTGGGCTGTGCCACATGTCGTCATATCATAGGCGTCTTTCATCCATTGTACGAATGACATCTGTCCCAACGATGAACTGACATAGTGCATTATCCGGCGAATGAGAATTTTACACGTGGAAAATCCCCATTGGTCGGGGTTGTTAACGGGTTATCGGATCCAAACCAGAACCTGATAGCTTAACGGCGACCCGTTAGGGTGGATGCCACGTTTCGGTTACCCTTTATGAAAGCACTTCTACGATGCGCGATTTATCGTCATGGAAGTGGACACTTCCGTCATGATAATTTTGGTAATGTCATGGAACACTTCTACGACAGCACAGGTATGACTATCTTGATTCTGTCATAAAATTTTCATGGATGTACATGCATGACAGAAAACATGACCTACCATGACAAACACATATCATCACGGAAGTGTATTTTTTTTGTAGTGCTTTCTTGTTCTAATACCGTTTCAATACAAAGGAGATATCATGCATCGGTGATGTGAAACTGGAAACAATTGGTATATTAGGCAAATTATTGTTGTGTAGTTTTGTCAGTATAGCTCATATTTTCATAACTTCGTAAAAACGCACAAAAATTTACTAGTCATCTAAAAGGTCTTATTTTAGTTCACATAGAGAGTAATACTTTTTCATTCACAGCATCATAATATTTGCACATGAAAGTAAATCTCATATTTGGTTAACAAATTTTCTCGTTTGTATTAATTAGCAGATCACTTTTAATTGATAATATTTTACCGGTTCATATATTTCTGACACTATATGAATGACACATTATGTCTTCATTGTTAACAAATATATCATGTCTTACTATTTCTCACAGTACATCCCTTGCTTTGCAACAAAACGTGTGGTAGACAAGTTTTGCCTCTTCTTAGATGAAGACTCTCCTCAGTTCACTTTGCACACAAACCATGGATATACGTTCCAAGTTGTACTCAATACCAATAGTGAAGGTCGCTCCTATTTTCATCCATGCTTGTGGAGAGAGCTGGCTATGTGTTACTTACTGAAAGTTGGCACTGAATTGTTAGTGGATATAACACCGCCTGAACTTATCATCCATCTTTCCAAACCATCTAAGATCCCTCAATGGACGAATAACCTAAGTTAGTTTTCTTTCAAATTCTTGCATGCTGAACTACAACTTAGCAAAAATAATGTATCTCTCCAACTTACTAGTATTTTATTTTCTTGCAGGGCTTATTAAATATGTAGTTAAAGAGATGGTGGTTACTCCTGCATCCAAATTTCACTAGAAAGACTTGAAGCATCTCATCAAGTTTGTTGTTAGACTTGACTCCCTTACTAAGCGGTTCCATGCTGAAGGCCAGATGGGAATATCTGTGCCGTGGTGCATACCTTGGAAAGGATGAATTATATCATTCACAAAATTATGGTACAAAGTCTTTTTTTAAAATATGCTCTCAATGAACTATTTCTTCATATAGTGTCACAATTGTTCTATTCCTCTTTTAATAGATGTTGCTTCCTTTAGTTGTTACTGAATTGATGCCCAGATGTGGTCCAATCACACCCGCTATTGGTCACAATAAGAAGTTCGTGGCAAGATACATAATATCCCCTAGAATTGGAACCATTCACATTACTAAATGGGAGGTTGTGATGTCAAGGCCTCCACATTTGAAAATTGAAGCCAGTGTTATGTTGATGTTGTACGAAGGAACTGAAGGGCTTTTCCTATTAATTGACGACATGGTGTGATGCAGTTCCAGCCAATGATTTACTAAAATCCTGATTGTTAAGTACTGTATGTCAAGTAGTGTATGTGGAGGAGCACTTAAGTATATGTGGATGATAAGATTTTGAAGTACTGCATGCTAAGTATCGTGTTAATTATTTGCTTCCATACCGAAATGGCTTTAACTATGTGGTACGATACGCATGTCATGTCTTCTGAACACGATCATAGTGCAGCACTCTTGCAAATTAAAACAACCAATGACACATGAATTAAAAATGTTGACAACGCATATGCCTTTATAAGTGGAAAGTTTTAGTGGTACACAACATCGATTTCACTTTCACTGAAATTTGCTTGAATTTCAGACATTGCGGTACATAGAAACTTAGTAACCTTTTAGTCACATATTTCAAAAGCATTGCTAAGATAAAGCCAAACATAGTTGAATTCCTCCCAAAAGTTTGGCACTGTGACGCCATCCAAAGCAACACCTAATAGTACAAACTATTTATAACAAACTAATATACCCATATTGCCACAGTGTAGTTGTACGGTCACCGCGTAGTTCCAGCCAAGGCCATGGACACCGCGTCGTTGTGGCCACGTCCATAGTCACCGCCTAGTTCTAGTCACGGCCATGGTTACCACCTAGTTGTAGTCGTGGCCACGGTCAAGATGCCCGTCGATGCCATGGACGCCGCCACGTCCACGTCCGACGCCACCTACATGTCCACCCAATTCAATGTCGTATAATGTGGCCTTGGTAGCCTCAAACCACTGGAGAAGATCGTCTACGTTAAGCGCGGACACGGGCGCCGGAGTTGGCCCCAGCACGTGCGCGTCCATCTACGCGACCTCCGCCTCCATCTGTGCAACCTCCTCCAGCGCCTTGTCCATCTCTACCCACTACGGGGCAGAGGATTCTCTTCCTCCTCCACCTCAACGATGCCAAAATAGAAGATTAGGGGTGAACCATGGACGGGGTTTTTGTGCTCAACTAGAGATGGGATTGGTGCGAGAGAAGTGACGGCCGCTACCTTATAGCCCACCATAGGCGAGCTCGCCATTAAGGAGAGGTGGTTGGATAGGCGGCCGGTGGGGTGGTTAAAGGTTGTCGTGACCTCATCCCACTCCTTTAGTACGCACAGACTACCAGGACAACGCGGCGGCCACTGGTTAAATGCACGTTTTTTATAGGAATCTCTAACGCGGCCTGCTCGCATGCCTCAATGCTCCCCGTAAACACGCCTCCAAGCGGCCTACAAACACGCATCCGGGCCGCCACTTGAACGTAGCCTGCATAGACGCTGACACGTGTCGTTTTATTGCTAATATCCTAAAACAAATCGTGACAGCGCCGCTCCAATAATTTCTGTGACACTAATAACCATCATAGACAATATTCAGGCTTAGCGACGAATAAAAAGGTCGCCCAAAATCAGGCTAGAACGTCGCCAAAGTTGTCGAGGGCGCTTCCCTGGGAGGAAAACACCTCATGATGGTCGGCCATCACAGAAAATGATTTTAGGCAATGTTTCATGTTTTGTCACCGGGGTTTTTGTCACTGAATTGAGAATATTTTGTAGTGGATGTATAGTATATAACCTCTCATCATACAAATATTGATGATAGTTACTCCTTGACAAGCATTGAGTCCTCTTTGTTCTATCCCTAGAGACTTGCAATTCGTATGTCTTGAATTCGCATCAAAGGATCAAAAAAGACTACAACAATCTGAGGTCAGTTATTGATGACACTCTCCTACAGTTTGAGAATAATGTAGGACCGATAAAACCAGAATTCAAAATGAAAAACAGCTTGGGCTTGGCACGCTTTGCCCACAACACAACCTTATTTTGCATGCAACAAAAAAATGAGACAAGTCATACGTCCGCCTGCTACATCATGAACCACATGGTTGATTGCATGTGGAAGCATACAACCTTCGCAAGAAAGGATGACATCACCAACTGGGGGGGGGGGGGCTTGCCATTCTCGCAGCAGATGATATTCGAGTCGAGTTTAGACAGATGCATAGCACCCTTCCATCCATCATCAACAACCATGCTGTCAACAAGAAGGGGATGTATGATGATGACTCACAAGAACCCCTCGAGAAGCGGTGAGATAGGTAGCATGGAGCGACAGCATAACGACTTCAACACCTCGACTATGTAGCCCTTACCGTACATTTTGTGTAAGTCGAAACTTAAGCTTGTTACACCTACCGTGACACGATGACTCTAGCATGACAACAAAATGAGCCCTTTGGCTCATAGATGCTGTCGTGGGCAAAAAAATAGCCCTTTGCTGGTTCATAAATGTTGCCATCATTTGCTATGAAATCTTCCTATATATGTTAGATTCATGTAAAATGTATTGCATAATAACATTCACTATTTAATTGCATAATCCTTATTATTTATGTATGTATGAAATCTGCAAATGTTATAGCAAAAAACACTACCGTGGTAGTATTTCTGTTATCCTGCAAAATGAGCTAGTCGCGTTTGTTATTAGCAGGATGCTGCAAATTTTATCCCAAACTAGAAGCATTCGCATAAATGGCACGCTAGGACTAGCTCTGACATCAGCGGCGTTTAAGGAAATAGAATGTTGCCAGTCTTATACAACCTAGCAGTGTTCCAAGAGACAACACACTGCTAGTAAGTAGCACAGTAGCTGCCTGCAGGACACACGCTGCCACTCTTGCCTTACCAGCAGCATCACACTGGTGGCATCCACTCAGAACGCGGTTGGTGGGCTATCCTACACGCGGCTAGTAGGGAGTTCATGTACTAGTGTTAGCTAACCATCTACGGAAAGTTATTTTGTTTGTGTTACATGCGAAGCAATAAGGGTTCATTACAGGGAGAATAGTTAATGAGTGTCTGGCATGGGCCTTCGAGTACATTTTTCAGTGTCAGAAATACAGAAATGAAGTGATCATTCTCAAGCTAGATTTTGAAAAGTGTTTGATTTGATTGAACATGATATCCTATTAATGATGCTTGAGAAACTAGGATTATTTGAAATGGAGGCACTGGATAAATTGTATATTTTCTTCTAGTCATTCTTCTGTTCTCTTAACTGCTACCCATGTAAAGAGTTTTCATTGCAAGTGTGGTGTATGCCAAGGGGACCCTTTGTCGCTGCTTTTATTCTTCTTAGCTATGGATCTTCTGCAATGCATAATTAATAATGAGCACACTGAATGTAGATTTCAGCTTCCCATGTCTCGATTCCGTGCGCATCCTATTGTGCAATACGTTGACGATACTATCTTAATTATGCCAGCTTGCCCAATTTAACTTGCAAATCTTAAAGGTGTTCTTAATGAATTTTTCATCTTGACTGGGCTAAAGATTAACTTCCAAAAGTCAAATCTAATTCCTATCAATATTTCTGGTGAGAAGGCTTCAGACCTAGCTAATGTCTTTGGTTGTGTTCTGGGTTCCCTTTTGTTTACTTATCTTGGATTACCGCTTGGTACTACTAAACCCACGATGACTGAGTTTATTCCCTTAATTGATCGGGTGGAGTCACATCTCCAGTACCACGGCTCTTATGTGATATGGTCAGACAATCAAACTCATAAATTCGGTAGTCCTCCATGATCACATTTTTCATCTTGCACTTTGGAGCTGCCGATGAAATTTCTTGAAACTTTCCACAAGATCCGGAGAAGATGTTTATGGACAAAAAGATATGAACATGGTGAATCTTTTAATTCCTGGGTGGCTTGGAAAAGAGTGTGATGTCCAAAGATAAGGGAGGTCTTGGATTGATCAAAATTAAAGTTCATAATCAAGCTCTCCTCCTGAAGTTCTTGGATAAATTTATAATCATGCAGATCTTCAATGGGTCAAATTACTTTGGGAATCATACTATACTGGTATTGTCCCTCCGCTCTTCCTAAATGCGGTTCCTTTTGGTGATAGACTCTGGTTAAATTTATGCATGTCTATAGAGGAGTCGCCAAATGTGCGGTAGGGAATGGTCTACATGTATCCATGTGGCACGACGGTTGGAATGGTCTGACTCTCTCTGAAAATTTGCCTGCCTCTACTCATACCAAGACTGGAGATATTTTAGTTCATTTGTACTATGATACTAATGATTTAAGTCTGCTATTTCATTTGCTGATGTCTCCCGAGGCTCAGTGAGTTGCACTCTATTGGCAGACTTAAACTGCCACAAATTTATGAGTCGGAAAGTCTTGATCATTGGTCCAACCCATGGGGCCATGTTTATTCACCCAAAAAATCTACATTCACTTTCATAGACAATTCATTTGTCAGGAGCATTTCAAATGGATATGGAAATCAAAACTGCAAATGAAATTGAAGGTGTTCATGTGGCTTCTTTTAGCAGACTGACTGAACACAAGGAACATACTCAAAAGAAGACACTTTCAGGTTGGAAATATTGACTCATGCTACTGTGCACTTCTCAAGAGGAAGAGACCATTGATCACTTGATTTTTAGTTGCTCTTCTAGCCAAACTTGCTGGTTAAAGATTGGTATCTCATACACTTCTGGCATCTCAAGGATCATGGCAAAGGAAAATTATTCTGGTAGGCTTTTCTTTGAAATCTTCACCATAACTGCCTGGAATATTTGGAAGGAGACAAATAACTTCATTTTCAACAAGATCAGTCCTTCATATAGAGCTTGGCTTGAGAGATCTAAGGCTAATCTTACCTGGCTTAAATACATAGTGTCCTCTGATGTCAGTGATTTTGTAAACTCACTTTAGAGTCTGCTTTGTCTCTTCTTGTTTTTTCATTTATTTCTGTGGGGACTTTTCTCCCAGCCATGTAAATATCTATTATAGGAATGTATTGATATAGCACAGTAGGAGCCTCTCCTACTATTTCCAGTCAAAAAAATCAATATGTTTTTCTGCGACAGTGAGAGTTTGTTCTTTATCATCACCATGGTCTCCCGAACACATTTTTTTCCATCGGCTAGTTTCCATTTGTAAAGCCACGGTGAAATTGCATTTTCCATAAAAGCTGGATATTCGACTTGAGCTAGCAAGCCAAACACCTAAATCTAATCGATCATTCGATCGATTGCATGTTGTCTTCTTTTCTTTTCCTGTTGAAGAAAAGTGGCCGAAAGCAAGCACGCATTAGTGTTTGCAAGCTATATAGCATGCAGCTGGCCAGCACGCACACAGGGGCTCGGCCCGGGAATGTAGGACGTGTAGGGAGGTGATGCGGCGGCACAAAGGCATTGCACGCCCACCACAGGTTTGCCCTGCATCTGCCATGGAGCCACCCAATAATAGATGCCACTGCACACGTGTCTCGTCAGTCAACAGATCAATCTTGTGCTGGATTGTTTCAACGATTCGTTTATAGCTAGCACGGCTGAAATTATATACTCCACACATATGTGTGTTTGATCGAAAGAATGGCTGTGAACTGACTGAGGTCTCTCTCTCTCTCGCTCTGGCATGCATGCATGCAAGCTCCTTTGGTAGTACAGTGATGTTGCTTTATCCCATTATTATCTGTGAAATTGAGTTCGCCATGTCAGCATGTGTGTGAGTCTGCAGGCACGTGTTGTTCTGCTAGCTGAAGCAAAGCAGCAGCACTCACGGCAATGGTGGGAAGCAAAAGAAGTAGCAACGTACGTACGTACCAATATCGATCTCCTTTCCAGCCTGTCCGGCTGTCCATCTCATATCAGCTCAGATCGATCGATGCCATGGATCGACATCGGTCGCCACGTCATGGCCTTTTCCTTTGCCGCCAAACGACACTTGTCGATCAGCGTACATTGCGTGTAAGATTGTCCGACACAAAATCCCGAGCCGGAATATATCAGGCCCATCAGCCAGACCAACAAAGGTACGTACGTACGTCCTTTTGATTTGATTTCAACTAGCATTGTCTTTCGAGCTACCAAAAGCTGCTTTATCTAATATATAATTGTTGCATGCATGCCCAGGTGTTGGGGATAATGTACGCGTATGGCTGCATTTTTTTTTCTTCACTCCAAGATTGAATTCTACATTCCCTCGCAATTTTTTCCAAGGTCGAAATCTAGATAGGAAGGCATTGCATGCACATAATGCCCCCCCCCCCTCCTCAAGGTTACTCGGTGGCGAACCCTACACTGCAATAGCCGCCCCTTTCCTTAACTCCTTCCTTCCTCTCCTCACCACCTCCAGAAGCAACCATCGGGCGAGGGGGCGGCGGGGCTCCTCATGGAGGCAGCCGAGTAGCACTTGGAAGGGCGATAGTCGGTTGTGGCGAAGTGAGGGATTGGGGCGATGTGATGCATAGCAGCAGTGGGATTAGAGAGGCTAGGAGATTAGAGGGAGTTTAGGCTTAGCAGGAGCACATCCTTGCAATTTTTCACTTGGAGGGGGGGGGCTCCTTGGTCCCGCCGACGCTCCGCCAGTGCATAACAGCGACATGTAGGGTGGATCAACGATGGCAGGTGGCATGGTGGAGACATCACGCGGCCGCAGTTCGATGACCAATGGCCCGACTGCTTGGTATGTGGATTTGGATTCCCTACGATGTGGCTGACCACATGTGTGGACTCCCCCAACATCTGCTTGCTTGAGCTGATCATTTTGTGTGAGTGCGAGGTGCTTCGGTGGTGACAGAGGCGTTGCAGCGGAGATAGCAGTGGCAGGGTCGTGGTTGTGAAAGTGGCAGAGCGTGGCATATTATGTGGGGGTTGACGCCTTGCCCAAATCTACCACCAGCTATCACCGAAGGCGAAGGTCAGATGCTACTTGAGCATCCCTAATGTCGATTTTAAGCGATGCCGGTGACCTTTCTCTCTCGTCAGACGGTCTGTCATCCACATTGCGTGTGTGTCGTTGGATGTTCATGCTTGTGCGGGTGGCTCTTGTCATGGTTGGCATGTTAGCTCATGTGTGCATGGTTATAAGTCACATGGCATTGTGCAGCACGAGATTGTGTGTGTCACCTTCATCTTGGTTGGGTTAGGAAGTGATGGTGACAACTCATGTGACTTCATGTTGGTGGTGTTTTATTGAGCACCTCTCCCGAGCTCCAGAGTGAAAACCATATATCTAAACACAATTTGTTGTACCTGGCAATGATTTTTTTTGCACTCTTCCTTGTTGAAGGCATTGTTTAGAGTTTGCTTGGAGTTGATCTTCAGGAAACCCATAATTTTCCCTCAACTGATTCGATTCAGCAATGGCGACGCTTGTGTGTTGTTCCTTTCAAGAGGCGTTACTTTTTGGAGAACCATTCTTGCACCCCCTACGCAATGTCAAGGGATGCCCGGTGTTTGTTGCTTATTTTGGATCACTGTTTTTTGAACAATTTGGTTGTGTGCATCCTCGTTCTCTTGACTAGCTCTTGACATTGTGCACAAAGATCGGGTGTAATTAATGTCTTCTCGATGTTGGTATATCACCCTTGACTGAAAACCAAAAAAATTCCATCAAACTTTATCAACTATCAGCAGGCAATCCTAATGTGGGAGGTTTGGTCGACACTAACACTTAGAGACGAATGTTAGGGGAGCAAATGGGATTAGTGATCTTAGTAGACCTATTGCTTGGCTTTTCTCGCAGTAGTCAAGTGTGGCATTGTTGCATGAGTAAAATGTTGATGCTACAGTGACAAGTACTTAGTAATGGAGGAAAGGAATATATATATATATATATATATATATATATATATATATATATACTTAGAAGGGTCACATTCCTTTGAAAAATAAGATTTATCCGCACTCTTTGTGGATAGATTGAGAATGTGGAGCACATTTTGTTTAACTGTCTCTTACCTATGTTCATGTGGAGTTCTTTATTGTCTTGGCTCAACATCAATTGGGACCCAATATTTTCCAATGGTGGGTTATTTATCCCACTCCTTTCTCTACCCAATTTACATGTCTCTATTTGGTTGCTATTGCTTAGTCTTTATGGACTACTCTACAATTGAGCCTATTTTCCCTGCCAAACATATTGATTGCTATCTCGCAACAATGGCGGCTACTGTCTAAATTGCAAGACATTTATGGCATGGTCCTCATGATATCCAAGATGTGTGCATCTGCTACTTCTTTGACATCCGCGCCAGGCTAGTTGTCCCCTCTTTATTTTGCTCATAGTTCTTATATGTGGAATGGGGCCCTTTATTTCCATGTTGGCTTGAACTTGTTCCGTATTATTACCTTGAACCTTTCACTACAGGAATCAGCTAATTTGTCGTCTGCCGTGGCAGACGGCAAAAGCACCAAAAGTGGCTGGCAAAGAAACGACAAAGGCACCAAAAGATGATGGCAAATAGGATCTTTGCCGTCCGCCAGTTCTTTGTCATTCGTTTTTTAGAAGCAGATGGCAAAGACCTTCTTTGCCGTTAGCTAGCGGACGGCAAAGAAATGGCAGATGGGAAATCCTCTGTTTCCAGTAGTGTTTGCTTTGTGGTATGTTGTGTTTGTGTGGTTTTCTTTGCCATGTTTAGCCTTAGACGTAAAGTCGTGCAGACGTCTTTTATCTAAAAAAATGTAAACTTGACATGCAAAATTTGAAGTAGCCATTTGACCGAAAGCAACTTTGCCTCAAATAGGTAAATGGGTCTGCCTCTCATAGTTAAAAGAGCATTTTCATTCAGACACTACATCGATTTGATTCAGCAGCAATGACTGAACACTTGGCCTCTTTATAATAAGATGCACACAACCAAAAAAGTTTGGGTGAAAGCGTAAAAACATTTTTTTGCAAAATAACTAAATAAAGAGTTGACTTTGATGCAGGAGTCCTATATGAAGACTACACCTCCATCCATGATGCAAGAAAACCTAGCATTTTGACCAAAAGAACTTTGCCTCAAATGGCAAATGGGTCCGCCTCTCATAGTTAAAAGAACATTTTCATTCAAACACTACATCGATTTGATACAACATCCATGATTGAACACTTGGAGTCTTCATAATAAGATGCACACAACCAAAAAAGTTTGGCAAAAGCGTAAAAACATTTGGTACAAAATAACTAAATAAAGAGTTGCCTTGGATGCAGGAGGTCCTATATGAAGACTACACCCCCATCCATGATGCAAGAGTATATTCTTTGTTCTAAATAGCTTCTTATTAATTTGTTTCTTTTTAAAAAGGAGGTTTAACCCCATTTTACCCTAAATCAATAGAACAATCGTTCTATGGTAATTTTCTTTAATTGTAATATGTACAACGAGAACCAAATGTTTTAACATCTCAACCAATACCACTTTAGGCAACATGGAGCAAATGGAATTTCAAGTTTTTCTCCATCCAAATCTTGAACTTCTCTCCTATAATAGGCCTTGCTCTGATATGTGCTGCTAATTGCCATCCCTTAAGATAATGTATCCATTTCTCAAGGTGAGGTGTTGCATGTCTGAAGATCTTGTCATACCTTATAGACCAAATACCGCAACAGCCCATGATCACAATGTTCAATGCAATGTCTCTCAAAGGAATAAGCAGAGATAGGTTGATTTCATCATAGCAAGATATACCTCTATTCTTAGGGCGCATGATGTGATCCTAAGAGGTGGCGGGAAAAGGGCAATCCTAGAAGAGGTGTGTGTGACTCCTCAATGTTTTATGCACTAAGTGCACAATTGTAGCTCTCTAGGGATTTTCGATGTAATAGGTTCCTTGTATGGAGGTTGCCATAAAGCAACAGCCCAAAAAGATCTTGTGTCTGAGCCTGGAGGAACATTTCGAGAGTTGTCTGAATATGTTGTGGGTCGTGTTTGGACCTAAATAAACTTGTACATTTTCATGGAAGAATATTGGTCTGATTTCCATGGGTAAATCCTTTAAACGCTCTGGTCCTGTTCAGATTTGTTAGTAAGAATAGACTGAATTTGGTTGAACTGTGGATATGCTTGATGAGAAAGGGTTCTGTGAAGTATATGTTCAAGATCATCTAAGTCTATCACAACTTGCAAAGAAATTTCCTTCTAGTTTGTGTAACAGAAGAGCTCAGGGTATGCCAAATTAAGTGGTTGCTCAAACCACTTATCAATCCAGAATAGAGTAGAATTCCCCTTACCAGCTTTGCAAATGGCATACTCCTTATAAATAGAAAAGAGTTTGAGGACAACTTTCCACCATAAACAACCAACACCTTTTGTTGGGAAACGTTGCATGGAAAACAAAAAAAATCAACACACACGCAAGATCTATCCATGGAGATGCATAGAAACAAGGGGGAGAGTGTGCCTACGTACCCTCGTAGACCGTAAGCAAAAGAGTTTGTTAATGCGGTTGATGTAGTCGAACTTCTTCGTGATCCAATCGATCGAGTACCGAACATACGGCACCTCCACGTTCAGCACACGTTCAGCTCTGTGACGTCCTCGCCTTCCTGATCCAGCAAGACAGCAAAGTAGTGGATGACTTTCGGCAGCACGACAGCATGGTGACGGTGGTGGTGATGCTATCTCAGGAGGGCTTCGCCTAAGCACTACGAAAATATGACCGAGGGACAAAACTGCAGAGGGGGGCGCTGCACACGGCTAAGAGACTGTCGTGGTTATGTGTTGAGCCCCCTTCCGATATATATATAGGTAGTGGGAGGGAGGAGGTAGCTTGAGTGCGCCCCAAGTGGGCCCGAATCCAACTTGGGGTCCTGCCCCAAGACGTGTGACCTCCCACCTCCCCCCATGTATTGGTGTGGGAGGAAGGAAGGGGACGGTGCCCCCTTCGTTTCTCACATGAGGAGGGAAAGGTAGGAGGGGTCACCCCTCCCCTTTCCTTCCCCTAGGGCCGGCCTACCAGGGAAGGGGTGCACCAGCCCCCTTGTGGGCTGGTCTGTCCCCCCCACCACTTGTCCCATTAGGCCCATCAACCTACCGAGGGTGTCCGGAACCCCTTCTGGTGACCCGATGACTACGCGGTGCACTCTAAAACTCTTCTGGTGTCTGAATGTCATCATCCTATATATCAATCTTTACCTCCGGACCATTCCGGAGCTCCTCGTCATGTCCGTGATATCATCCGGGACTCCGAACAACATTCGGTCGCCAAATCCATATAACTCATATAACACTATATCGTCAACGAACGTTAAGCATGCAGACCCTACGGGTTCGAGAACTATGTAGACATGACTGAGACACCTCTCTGGTCAATAAACAATAGCGGAACCTAGATTCCCATATTGGCTCTTATATATTCTACGAAGATCTTTATTGGTCGAACCTTATGACAACATATGTAATTCCCTTTGTCCATCGGTATGTTACTTGCCCGATATTCGATCGTTGGTATCTTCATACCTGGTTCAATATCCTTACCGGCAAGTATCTTTACTCGTTTCGTAATACATCATCTTGCAACTAACTCCTTAGTCACTTTGCTTGCAAGGCTTCTTATGATGTGTATTACCGAGAGGGCCAAGAGATACCTCTCCGATACTCGGAGTGACAAATCCTAATCTTGATCTATGCCAACTCAACAAACACCTTCGGAGATACCTGAAGAGCATCTTTATGATCACCTAGTTACATTTTGATGTTTGATAACACACAAGGTATTCCTCCGGTATCCAGGAGTTGCATGATCTCATAGTCAAAGGAATATGTATTTGACATCAATAAAGCAATAGTAATAAACTGAACAATCATATGCTATGCTGTCGGATGGGTCTTGTCCATCACATCATTCTCCTAATGATGTGATCCCAACCATCTTTGATCAATGAGCTAGTCTAGTAGAGGCTTACAAGGGACACAATATTTGTTTATGTATTCACACATGTATTTAGGTTTCCGATCAATACAATTCTAGCATGAATAATAAAAATTTATCATCAATAAGGAAATATAAAATAACAACTTTATTATTGCCTCTAGGGCATATTTCCTTCAATCTTCCACTTGCACTAGAGTCAATAATCTAGTTCACATCACCATGTGATTAACACCCATAGTTCACATCGCCATGTGACCAACACCCAAAGAGTTTACTAGAGTCAATAACCTAGTTCAAATCGCCATGTGATTAACACCCAAAGAGTACTAATGTGTGATCATGTTTTTCTTGTGAGAGAAGTTTAGTCAACAGGTTTGTCACATTCAGATCCGTATGTATTTTGCAAATTTCTATGTCTACAATGCTCTGCATGGAGCTACTCTAGCTAATTGCTCCCACTTTCAATATGTATCCAGATTGATACTGATAGTCATCCTAATCGGTGTCAAAGCTTGTAGCGGCGTAACTCTTTAAGACGAACTCTTTATCACCTCCATAATCGAGAAAATATTTCCTTAGTTCTCTAAGGATAATTTTGACTGTTGTCTAGTGATCTACACCTGGATCACTATTGTACCCCCTTGCCAAACTCATGGCAAGGTACATAATAGGTCTTGTACACATCATGGCATACTTTATAGAACCTATGGCTGAGGCATAGGGAATGACTTTCATTCTCTCTCTATCTTCTTCCGTGGTCGGGCTTTGAGTCTTAATCAACTTCACACCATGTAACACAGGCAAGAATGCTTTATTTGACTGATCTATTTTGAATTTCTTCAAAACTTTGCCAAGGTATGTACTTTGTGAAAGTCCTATTAAGCGTCTCGATCTATCCCTATAGATCTTGATTCCTAAGTAAGCAGCTTCACCGAGGTCTTTCATTAAAAAAATCTTATTCAAGTATCCTTTTATGCTATCTAGAAATTCTATATCGTTTCCAATCAATAATATGTCATCCACATATAATATCAGAAATGTTATAGAGCTCCCACTCACTTTTTTGTAAATACATGCTTCACCATAAGTCTGTAAACCATATGCTTTGATCACCTCATCATAGCGTATATTCCAACTCCAAGATGCTTGCACTTGTCCATAGATGGATCGCTGGAGCTTGCATACTTTGTTACCACCTTTAGGATCGACAAAACCTTCTGGTTGCATCATATATAACTCTTATTTAAGAAATCCATTAAGGAATGCAGTTTTGACGTCCATTTGCCAGATTTCATAAAAATGCAGCAATTGCTAACATGATTCGAACTAACTTAAGCATCGTTACGGGTGAGAAAGTCTCATCGTAGTCAACCCCTTGAACTTGTCGCTCGAGCTTTGTAGATAGTTACATTACCATCAACGTATGTCTTCTTCTAGAAGATCCATTTATTATCAATGGCTTTCCGCTCATCGGGCAAGTCCACCAAATTCCATACTTTGTTCTCATACATGGATCTTATCTCCGATTTCATGGCCTCAAGCCATTTATTGAAATCTGGGCTCATCATAGCTTCTTCATAGTTCATAGGTTTGTCGTGGTCTAATAACATGACTTCCAGGACAGGATTACCGTACCACTCTGGTGCGGAACATGCTTTGTTCGACATACGAGGTCCAGTAGTAACTTGATATTAAGTTTCATGATCATCATCATTAGCTTCCTCTCTAGTTGGTGTAGGCATCATGGGAACGGATTTCTCTGATGTGCAATTTTCCAATTCGAGAGAAGGTACAACTACCTCATCAAGTTCTACTTTCCTACTATTCACTTCTTTCGAGAGAAACTCCTTCTCTAGAAAGGATCCATTCTTAGCAACAAAGATCTTGTCGTCGGATCTGTGGTAGAAGGTCTACCCAATTGTTTCCTTAGGCTATCCTATGAAGACGCACTTCTTCGATTTGGTTTCAAGCTTATCAGACTGAACCTGTTTGACATAAGTGTCGCAACCCCAAACTTAAGAAACGGCAGCTTATGTTTCTTGCCAAACCACAGTTCATACGGTGTCATCTCAATGGATTTAGACGATGCCCTATTTAACATGAATGCGGCTATCTCTAATGCATAAACCCAAAACGATAGTGGTAAATTGGTAAGAGACATCATAGATCTCACCATATCTAATAAATTATGGTTACGACGTTCAGACACACCATTACGCTGTGGTGTTCCAGGTGGCATGAGTTGTGAAACTATTCGACATTGTTTAAAATGAAGGCCAAACTCGTAACTCAAATATTCGCCTCCGCGGTCAGATTGTAGAAACTTTATTTTCTTGTTATGATGATTCTCCACTTCACTCTGAAAATCTTGGAACTTTTCAAATGTTTCAGACTTGTGTTTCAAATCATTCATGAAGGTCATAAAATAACGATACATGCTGCATGCATCAACACTCATCGGACCGCATACATCTGTCGGCGTCCTAGGAACAGGGGTACCCAGACTTGCCTACCTACAGCCCACGGCATGGCTTCATCAATGGCCTGGTACGGCCCAACTTCGGCAGCAACAGCACAAGACCCTCACGAGGGGTCGAGCCTCGTGAGGCGGGCGACACCAAGACCTCCCTGGGGGCGACCTCACCAGGCTGGCTCCTGAGGAGCGGAGATATCTATGCATGGTGCACCTCGCGAGGTTCACATGACATGAGCCATGACGATCAAGGCCAAGCGGGCGCTAGCGGGCGCAGTGTACCAGTTTTCCCCTTTGGTGCTAAGGGGGCAAGCGCAGGCGCGGAGTCCCGAGGAATCAGGAAAAGGTTTCCATATCAGTGCATCAAGACAAAGGACCGCCAGGACGGCATTATGGAGGTCATCGTGGAGCCCGGGGCGGCGTCACCACTAGAGCCTTTGGTAGGCGAAGACTACTTTTGTCAGTATAGCTTGTACTAGTTGTCTCCCTTCAAACTTGGCCGTTGTGGGATCCCTTCATGCCTAGATTTGGGAAGAGGACCAAGGCCTCTATAACTAGGACTAGCCACCACCATAGAGGGGAGGGATCATTCAGATCACCCAACCACCTCACCAGCTCTTCGAGCTCAAGAACAGCTCTCCTCCTGAGGGTTTTCACCCGCTATACTAGTTCATCCTCAGCACTCGTGAGGCAATCCACCACCACACTGGAGTAGGGTATTACACCACACGGTGGCCCAAACCAGTATAAAACCCCGTGTCTCTTGTTCTTTGAGTTCGCCAAGCTAGGCTGTGGGATCATTGAGCGAGCGAGATGGGGAGAGAGTGTTGTTCGTTCGCACCCCAGAGTTCGAACCTCTCTAGGGTCTGCGGAGCACGGAATCCGACATTTGGTGCGCTAGGTAGGGGTGCACTGAATCCTCTCTTCCGTAGACCGACGCACCATCGCGCCACTGCTTCCATGGCTGACGCTCATCGAGCTTGTGCTGAGCGACAGGCCGCCCTCGCCACCCATGTCGCCCAGACGGCTCCCGCCAATGGGCCTCCCCTTCGTTCTCCATCAGCTGCCACCAACGCCGCCACTGGCTCGGCGGGGCACGAGCAGCAAGCCTCATCGCTACACCCCTCCGTGCGGCAGGATGGACGCACCGCCACCCCGTCGCTGAGTCCAGCCGGCTCGTCCTCCCATGCTCATTGCGGACCCACGGACACTCAGGCTGCGCTGCTCATGATGCACGAGCTCCTGCGCTAATGCCCCGTCGAGGACCTCTACGAGGACTGGCTGGACCGCATCGCCGAGCTCGTCAGCACAGCTGGGGGCTCTCCTGCACCGTCCCTCTCGCTACCTTGCCCACCTCCTAATGCTGGCAATGTAGCCCATGGAGCGCCTCCGCCGCCTCCACATTAGGACGTCGCCCTCGTGCCAAGGTGTGCGGCCCCGCGGCGCGACCCACCGTGCAGGGAGCCCGCGCATGAAGAAGGAAGCTGCCAGGAGGTCCAGCGACCTTGAGAAGGTGCTCCTGCGCTCCCACCACTGCCGCCTCGATACCACGCGCCCCCTGCAGTGGCGGTGCGTGGGCACCAAGACCAAGCTCAGCCTCCGCGATGGGCTCCAGTGGACACAGCGGGCTGCCAAGCCTTCACTCCCGAGCTGCGCAGCTTCATCTGGCCCGGGAAGTTCAAGCCTGACCTGCCTCCACGCTATGATGTCACCCCCGACCCTGCTGAGTTCCTGCAGCTTGAAGAGCTAAGCATCAAGGCGGCCAACGGCGATGAGAAGGTTATGGCGAATTGGTTCCCCATGGCCCTCAAGACGGTGCATGTTCATGGCTCCTGAACCTGCCCGTGGGATCAATCTCCTCCTGGGGCGAGATGCGCGAGCATTTTGTCGCCAAATTCCAGGGTACTCGCGACCGCCCACCAGCCGCGGGTGACCTGCGGAGCATCAAGCAGCAACCAGGAGAAACCTTGCAGAAGTACATCCATCGCTTCAACAGCGTTCACCTCAAGATTCCCAAGGTGACAGACAAGGCCATCATCTCGGCTTTCTCCGATGGCGTCCATGGTGTCAAGATGAAGGAAGAGCTCGCCATCCACGAGGACATGTGCATGGCCTTGGAGATATTCAACATAGCAAACAAGTGCGCAAGAGCTGAGGAAGGGTGCCTTTCCCTCGTCGAGCTCCCAACTGCTGACCCAGAAGACAAGAAGGCCAAGGCCAAGGATGTGAAGCGCAAGGGGGCGGCCGTGCTCGCGGTCGAACCAGAGGTGAAGCACAGCCGTGATCACGCGGAGTCATCCAAGGGCAGCAGCCCGTTCTGTGCATTCCACAACATGCACAACCACAACACCAATGACTGTCAGGAGCTCAGGGCCATCCACGACTGGCACATCGGTCGACGCCCCAAGCGTAACAACCAAGGCTACGGCCGTGGAGGAGGCCGAACTAGAGGGCGCTGGGACGACCGTGGCCCCCGCCACGAGTGGCTGCCCGGCGCCTCGTGAGGACCGCTGGCATGACTAGCCTCGCGAGGGCGCCTGGAGGGATCAACCTCGTGAGGACCGCCCTCAGGGAAAGGAAGGCCTCCCTCCGCTGCCACCACCACCAAGAAGGAACGACGGCCAGGATGAGGGGGCCGGGGGCTTCCAGGAGCCTCGCGCCATCGCCTGCATCTTGGATGGTGCGCAGGCCCCAGCCTCTCAGCGCATCTTCAAGCAGTTCGCCCAAGAAGTGAACGCGGCTCTCCCCAGGCTCGAGGCAACGCAGCCGATCAGGTGGTCCAAGTGCACCATCACCTTCATCTCGGCGGACCAGCTCAAGTGCGCGGCAACCACCGGCACACTTCCGATGCTCTGCTCGCCTGCCATCAGAAATGTCCAAGTCAGCAAAACCCTCATCGATGCCGGTGCAGGGCTGAATGTTCTCTCCATCGACACGTTTGACCGCCTCCAAGTGCCATATGATCAGCTGCAGCACACCAAGCCTTTCTCAGGAGTGACCGACGGCTCCACCACCCCAATAGCGCAGACCCGCCTCCTAGTCACCTTCGGCCAACGTGACAACTACCACACCGAGCTCATCGACTTCGACGTCGCCCACATTCGCCTCCCATACAACGCCATCCTTGGGTATCCGGCCTTGGCCAAGTTGATGGCGGTGACTCACCATGGCTACAATGTCCTCAAGATGCCAGGGAACCGCAACATCATCACTATCACGTGCGAGGAGAAAGACGTGGTGTGCTCCCTTGAGCGCGCCTACCAGGCTGTAGCGGTCGAGGACCCAGACAATGAAGGCGCCATCTACCCTCCTAAGGCCGTTCCCAAGAAGAAGAAGAAGTAGATGCTCCACCAAGGGCCTAAGGAGAGTGGTGTCTCCAGCGCCACCACTTCAGGATCTGTGCCTCCCTCCCTCACATAGGAAGGAGCGCCCGATGCCCTCCTCGGGCTGGGCTCGGGGGCTCTCTTCTGGAGGGCCTCAGACCTAGCCAACGTCATGAGGGAGGCACTCGGGCACCACGTGGAGGCATGCTTCGCCGCACACTTCCCTCATCAGGGCACAAGGCACGAGGTGCTTGGCAATTAGGTGTTCAACACCAAGGCCAGCGAGGAGCTTCAATAGGCATGAGCCATGCGCGGCGACCACTGCCTACAACCTGGCGCGGCTCCATGTCCTGGCAAGGACAACAAGCTGCGCGTCTCCGTTAACTACCTTGGGCTCAACAGGGTCGCATCCCAGAAGCGCTTCCAGCCGTCTCACGCTGGTCGGTGTGAGGATCCCCCTCACAGCTACGTTTGCATGCCCTTCGGCATGCCGAATGCGGCTGTCACCTTCCATCGACTCATGCAAGGCGCCCTGGCGGCTCGTGAGGCCAGGCGCCAGGCCATCCCGAGGGAGGAGGAGCCAGAACCTCCGGGGTCCCCGGAAACCGGCCGCCGGACGACACCTAAGGAGCAACTTCTTCAGCGTGCATCTTCAGCTACTTCGACATCTCTCCAGCAACGGTGCCAGGTGACATTTTTGTCGGCGTTCTGGGAACGGGGGTCCCAAGACTTGCCTGCCTGCGGCCTGCGGCGTGGCTCAAGGGGTGGCCCAGCACGGCCCATCTTCATCAGCACGAGCTCAAGACCCTCGTGAGGGGCCAAGCCTCGCGGGGTGGACGACAAGGAGCTTCCTCAGGCCCGGCCTCGTCAGGCTAGCTCGCGAGGAGGTGGAGAGATCAAGGCGGGGTACCTCACAAGGTGCCCATGACGCAAGCCATGACGAACAAGGGCGCCAGGCGGGCGCCAGCCCACGCAGTGTCCTCCTTCCCTCTTTGGTGCAAAGGGAGCAAGCGCAGGCGAGAGCATCAAGCAAAGGCATCCGTTTCGGTGTAGCAAGACCAAGACCGTCGCAACGGCAGGAAGGAAGTCATTGTGGAGCCCAAGCCGGTATCACCACCAGAGCCTTTGACAGGCGAGGACCAACTTTAGTCAGGATAAGTGTACTAGATGTTCCCCTTCAAAATGGCCAATTGTTGGCGCCCTTCCCGCTCAATATTTGGGAGAGGCCCAGGGCCTTTGCCTATAAATAGGACAAGCCACCCACAAGGTAGATGGATCGATCGGAGGGAAGAGAGAGATCATCATCTAGAAACCAACAGAGAGAGAGCGACTGAACTCCCTCGAGTAGTTCATCGCACCAGCCAAGAACAGACCCTCGCGTGGCTGTTCTCCCTTGTATTGTTCATCATCAGCCTAAGAGGCAATCCACCACACCACAAACTAGAGTAGGGTATTACACCACAATGGTGGCCCGAACTAGTATAAACCCTGTGTCTCTTGTGTTGTTCCTTTCATAGCTTAGATCCTAGCGAGGCGGTGAGGTGCAGGTAGGTAGAGGGCGAAATCTCCGCGCGCACCCCAGTGTTCGAATCTAGAGGGTCTGCCGGAACCCAAAATCCGACATTTGGCGCGCCAGGTAGGGGTGCGTCGGAGCTTTCCCTTCTGCCGACCCGCTCTCCCTGACACCGCGACTCACCCTGCGATGAGCAGCACGCCACCCGCTCCGGTCGCCAGCGCTAGCGCGGGGGCCAAGGGGCTCCGAGCCTTGGCCCCAGCCTTACGACAGGTGCGGTGGCCGGACTAGTTCAAGCCAGTGGTGCCGCCGCGCTACAACGGCACAACTGATCCACTGGCCTTCCTGCTGGCGTACGAGGATGCCATCCTCGAAGCAGGAGGAGACGACGGGGCCATGGCTAACTGGCTTCCCCTGGCCCTCACCGATGCCCCGCGCATGTGGCTGCTCCACCTGCTGGTGGCTTCCGTGGCCTCTTGGGAAGAGCTGCGCAACCTCTTCCTGGCCTAGCACGCTGCGCCGGCGCCCCCGGTCGTCGCGGCCCTCCTGGGCGGCTCGCGGGCGCCACCTTCAGGCTGCCACGTCAAGCCATTCGTCCGCCAGGTCGGCGCTACCTCCACGCGGCAGGGGGCTCCCTCAGGTCGGTCGGCGCCCAAGGCCGATCTGGCCTTCAGCTCGGAGGACCACCCCTCCAACTCGGCCTGCTCAGGCGCGCTCCCGATGCTGTGCACCCCCATCATCTGCCAGGTGGCCATCACCAGGACTCTCATCGACGGCGGCGCGGGCCTCAGCGTGCTCTTGATTGAAGCCTTCAGCCTCCCTCACATACCACAGGAGCGGCTTCAGCCCAGCCGGCCCTTCTTGGGCGTCGGGGGTGGGTCGTCCAGTTCCCTGGGGCAGATCCGCCTCCCGGTAACCTTCGACACCTACGACAACTTCCGCACGGAGCTAATCGACTTCGACATCTCCCCCATCGTCCTCCCATACAACGCCATCCTCGGCTACCCAGTGCTGGCCCGATTCATGGCCGCGACTCACCCCGCGTACAACGTCATGAAGATGCCCGGGAGCAGTGGCGTCCTCACCATGCCTGGAGACACCAGGGATGCATTGCAAGTGCTCAAGCTCGCCTTCAAGGCGGCGGCGGCGGCGTAGCCTGCCGACTCGGACGCCCCTGAGCCCAAGGGGGTTGCGCCAGCCAAGAAGAAACAATTGTTCACCCAAGACAAGGAAGAAACTAAGCAGATACTGGTCGACAAGGACGGATCCACCGACGCCGCCTTCACCATAGGCGCCAACATCGAGCCCGAGCAGGAGGAGGCCCTGGTCAAGTTCCTGCACATGAACAAGAAGGTATTCGCATGGGAGCCCGATCAGCTGGCGGGGATCCCTAGAGGCGTAATCGAGCACCACCTCAACGTGTGCCCCAATGTCCGCCCCGTGAAGCAGAAGGCAAGGCGACAGTCCATGGAAAAGCAGGCTTTTATCGTCCAAGAGACTCGCAAGTTGGAAGCCGCAGGGGTCATACGCGAGGTCCGATACCCGGATTGGTTGGCCAACCCAGTTGTCGTGCCAAAGAAAGGGGGGAAGGAACGTATGTGTGTCGACTTCACCAACCTCAACAAAGCCTGCCGGCAAGATCCATTTCCTCTCCCTCGCATCGATAAGATCGTCGATTCCACTGCAGATGCGACCTGTTATGTTTCTTGGATGCCTTCTCTGGGTATCACCAGATCAAGATGGCGGTAGAAGATGTGGAAAAACGGCTTTCCTAACCCCGTGTGGGGTGTACTGCTACACATGCATGCCATTCGGGCTGCGCAACGCGGGGGTGACCTTTCAGCGGCTGATGCACATCACCTTGGGCCTGCAACTCAGGAAGAATGTTGAGGCTTACGTAGATGATATTGTGGTGAAGTCTCGCGAGGCCAAGACCCTGATACAAGACCTGGAGCAAACCTTCGCGAGCCTCAACGCTGTAAGCCTGCGGCTCAACCCAGAGAAGTGTGTGTTTGGGGTCCCCTGAGGCAAGCTCTTGGGCTTCCTCGTGTCCCATCGAGGCATCGAAGCTAACCTAGAAAAGGTCAAGGCGGTCAAGGACATGAGCCCGCCAAAGACCCTCAGAGAAATGCAGAAGCTCACGGGGCGCGTGACAGCACTAGGGAGCTTCATCTCCAAGTTGGGGGACCGAGCGCTGCCTTTCTTCCAGCTGATGAAGAAAAAAGGACCCTTCGAATGGACTGAAGAGGCCGACAAGGCGTTCCAAGATCTCAAGAGTTACCTAACCAGCCCTCCGGTAATGGTGGCCCTGCGCCCTCAGGAACCCCTGGTGCTCTACCTCGCAGCCACTCCCTACTCCGCCAGCGCAGCCCTGGTGAAGGTTAGAGAGGAGCGTCGGGCCAAAGCCGCGGTGGCTTCCCGGGTCGAGGCGAAGCATGATCAAGGAAGACCCAGAGAGGCCACTACCACAGCCAAGAAGGATCAGCCGCCACAGGGGATCACGCTCGGGGAAGCAGAGACCCCTCCCCCTAGCGACCAGCCGCTGGAGGCTCCCCTGTCTCGGGAGGCGCCACGGTCTCCAGAGGGCGCCATCGACACCAGCACTCCCAACCTCGTTGAACACCCTGTGTACTTCGTCAGCACAGTGTTGCGTGACGCGAGGGCGCGGTACCCCACGCCTCAGAAACTCCTCCTCGCGCTATTGGTGGCCTCGCGCGAGCTGCAGCATTATTTTCAGGTCCACCCCATCAAGGTCATCTCAGTGTACCCTTTGGAAAGGGTGCTCAGGAGCCCTAACTCAGCTGGAAGAGTCGCTGAGTGGAACATTGAACTGCAAGCGTTTCAGCTAGAATTCAGCACAACCAGAGTCATCAAGGGGGCCGCTTTGGCAGATTTCGTGGCAGAATGGACGGAGGCGCCGGGCCTCAAGGCTGATGAGGATCGATCCCTCTCCCCGGGAAGCGAGGCGCCGGACGGTTGGGTCATGTACTTCGACGGGGCATTCTCCAGGCTCGGCGCGGGGGCTGGTGCGGTACTTATATCTCCTACCCAAGACAAGCTCTACTATGCCGTGCAGCTCTGTTTCCAGCACGGAGAAAAGGTCTCCAACAACATAGCAGAATATGAAGGCCTAATAGCAGGCCTGAAGGCCGCGGCCGCCCTAGGAGTGAAGCGCCTTACCGTCAAGGGCGATTCACAACTCCTCGTCAACTTCTCCAACAAAGTGTACGAGCCGAGGGATGAGCACATGGAAGCCTACCTTGCGGAGGTCCGCAGGATGGAGAAGCAGTTCTGGGGGCTGGAGTTGCAGCATGTGCCCCGAGGCACCAATTAGGAGGCCGACGACATCGCCAAACAAGCATCCATGCAGCTACCTCAGGAGCCTGGCGTCTTCGAGGAACGACTCTTCAAGCCCTCGGCCACGCCATCATTGTCAAGCGCGGTGCAGCCTCGGGAGGAGCTCCCCCAGCCGCCAACCTCGGGAGCCCCGGTCTGTGGCCCGACCTCAGGAGCGCGCCTGCTCTTGACGATGGAGCCTCAGGAGGGGTGCTGGATCACGGAGCTCCGGAGCTACTTGACGCAAGGGACCTTGCCAGAGAAGGAGGAGGAAGCGGAGCGCGTGGCGCGACAAGCCACAGCATACTACATCAGGGATGGAGAGCTCTACCGGAGGCGACCGAATGACGTGTCCCTGCACTGCATCTCTAGGGAGCAGGGGAAGGAACTGCTGGTGGATATACACGGTGGAGACTATGGGCATCATTCATCATCGCGGACCCTCGTTGGCAAGGCGTTCCGCAGCGGATTCTATTGGCCCACTGCGCTCAATGATGTCGTCGAACTGGTGAAGGCTTGTGAGGCCTGCCAATTCCATACCAAGGAGATCCATCAGCCAGCGGGAGGCCTGCAAACTATACCCCTCTCGTGGCCATTCGCAGTCTGGGGGCTGGATATCCTGGGCCCATTTCCTCGGGCGCCAGGGGGCTATCGCTACCTCTACGTCGCCATGGACAAGTTCACCAAGTGGGCTGAAGTGGAAGCCGTCCGCACCATCCCCGCGGGTTCTGCGGTTAAGTTCATCAAGGGCATCGTGAGCCGGTTCGGGGTGCTGAACCGCATCATCACCGACAACGGTTTGCAGTTCACCAGTAACCTCTTCAAAACATACTGTGCTAACCTTGGAACGCAGATATGCTACGCTTCAGTGGCGCACCCCCGGAGCAATGGTCAGGCCGAGCGGGCCAACGCGGAGGTCCTGAGAGGCCTCAAGACCAGGACATTCAAGAAGAAGTTGGAGGCCTGTGGCCGAGGTTGGTACGACGAGCTTCAGTCCGTGTTGTGGTCCATCCGCTCAACCGCGACCAAGCCAACTGGCGAGACCCATTCTTCCTGGTCTATGGAGCTGAAGCGGTCCTCCCTCACGAGGTCAGACATTGTTCCGCACGGGTCCTGGCGTTTGACAAGGCGCAGCAGGACGCCATGCGGGGGACGGACCTCGTGTTGGGGGAGGAGCGTCGCCGGGAAGCTGCGCTCCGAGCGGCAAGATACCAACAAGCGCTGCGGCGATACCACTGCCGCAACATCCGCCCCAGGACTCTCGAGGTAGGGGACCTCATGCTCAAGCGGGTTCTCTCTAGGGAGGGACTGCATAAGCTCTCTCCCATGTGGGAGGGCCCGTTCAAGGTTGTTCATGTTTCCAGACCCGGCTACGCGCGCTTGGAGACTCAGGAGGGGGTACCCGTCTAGAACGCGTGGAACATCCAACACCTCCGGAGGTTTTACCCCTAAAAAGGCCTAGAGATTGTGAAGAAGGCGAATGCCTGTGAAGTTGTCGCGTTTTGGGAAAGGCCCAGAGCCTGTGAAGAAGGCAAACGCCTGTGAAGTTGTCACATTTTGGAAAAGGCCCAGAGCCTGTGAAGAAGGCGAACAACTATGAAGTTGTCGTGTTTTGGAAAAGGCCCAGAGCCTGTGAAGAAGGCGAACGCCTGTGAAGTTGTCGCGTCTTGGAAAAGGCCCAGAGCATGTGAAGAGGGCGAACGCCTATGAAGCTATCGCGTTTTAGAAAAGGCCCGGTGCCTGTGAGGAAGGCGAATGCCTGTGAAGCTTATCTTTCCGAGGAAGGCCCCGAGCCTGTGAAGAAGGCCAATGCCTGTGAAGCTTGCCGCCCGTGACACTCTCACGTAATAATGAGTTGGGGTTGTACATGCCCCGGAGCCTCAGGAGCGCCGGCCTCAGGCACTGGGGCTCCCTCCCACGCCCAGTGGAAGCACTTAGCTCTGCACTGGTGATAAGATGTCGAAGACTAGATTAGGTGCCGGACGCGGCTTTTCTCATTTGCTTTCTGCAGTTGGCTTGTTCATCCCCATTTGAGGTTTTATTGAAGCTGTTGTCGCCTTTGGTTTGTGACTTTTTGCCTTGTTTTCGCTCTCCTGTCCCGATTTCTCTCGCGCAAGTCTCGCGATGGAGCGCGCGGGCACCCTCGCGAGTGTTTTCTGCCCTTATCATTCGAGGCTTTCCTACCCGGGTCCACTACAGGAGCACCCCTCCAGTCCGTGCCCCACGAGCACCGGGACACGAACACAGGACCTGGGTCGGTCGCCTCCAGAGCTGAGGCCGGGAACTACCTCTCTAGACTAACACTCGCAGGGCGTGAAGCGTTTGACGAGGCCTCGGCCTCGGGAAGCAAAAGGTCACGACAGGCCTCCTCCCTGAGCTAAGTAATTCCTATGCGCAGGCGTGTGGCACAAATGCACAATACCGGAATAACGGAAGCAGCACGATAATTAACAGCAATAGTCCAAGCACGCCCCCGCGGGGCCCTACACTACTGTCTCTTTGCGCAGGAAAAGGGAAAAAGAACAAAACGGGCGCGACTCGCCCGACACCAACTCGTGAGGGAGACTCGGAACCGCCTCCGGAGGTCAGGAGGACTCCATCTCGCGCTTCATCGAGGCGCGACAGAGGGCAGACCCGCTACCTCCCTCCAGGCGGGCGCGGCGGCGTGGAGGCTGATCGCGGCCACCGCTTGAGGAGCCGCTGCCCGAAGAAGAGTCGTCGAAGCTCGATGAACCCCGACCGCCGCCGACCACGCGCGTGCTGTCGTCTTCATCGTCGCTGGGGCTGGACCCACTGCCGCGGTCGTCATTCTCAGGGCAACACCCAGCGCGGCGACCATCTTCCCCGAACACCCTCACATAGAGGGTGGCATCGCCGTCGAACTTAAAGTGCAGGGTGCACCGCTGGCTCAGACTACGCGCGCGAGCAAAAGTTTGCTAGCCACGGGTCAGGGCCAGGCTCCCGGCTGCGGAAACCTCCAGCGAAGCCCAGGAGGCTCGGCTGCAGCAACCGTCCGCCCGAAGCCAGAGGCCGCCCGGGGTGCCAGCCGGAAGCTCACCCAGGAGGCAGCGAGGAAGTTGGAGCCGGGTGCTGGCCGGTTCCGCCGACCACACAACAAACTCCGATAGTACCTCTGTCGAGTGGGAGCGCGGCCTAGGGGGTCGCGCGGCCACAACGCGTCCCCCAGCGGCGGCTGCCGCCCGTCACCATGCGGAAGATCGCCTCCGCGACCACGAGGAGCCACCATAGGAGCAGCAGGGTGTTTGCGGGGACGGCCTCGACCGCGCTTAGGTGGGGGAGAGTCTGGCTCCACCTGGCAGGCTTTTGCTTTCTCCGCGGCCGAGGACCTCTTTGGCGGAGCCATGAAGAAGAAGGAGAAGCAAGAGGGGATGGACCGGAAGGGCAGGCGCCGTCCCGTACTTATAGCAAGAGGAGGCCAACCGCCGGCCTCCATGATCGCAGGTAATCATAACCCGCTTTGCATGCAGGGACTTGTCAATTCGCGCTGTCGTCGAGGCGTCATGGGGAAACAGGGCCGCCCACGTCCAATCGACCACCACGTGGCGCCCGAGGCCGCAGGCTGTTAGGGCCTGTGGTGCTTCACACTTGCCCCTTCGCTTCTCTGCTCAGCCAAGTCCAGGCGCGCCTTGGGCCCGGGGGCTACTGTCGGCGTTCTGGGAACGGGGGTCCCCAGACTTGCCTGCCTGCGGCCTGCAGCGTGGCTCAAGGGGCATCCCAGCACGGCCCATCTTCATTAGCATGAGCTCAAGACCCTCGCGAGGGGCCAATCCTCGCGGGGTGGACGACAAGGAGCTTCCTCAGGCACGGCCTCGTCAGGCTGGCTCGCGAGGAGGCGGAGAGATCAAGGCGGGGTACCTCACGAGGTGCCCATGACGCAAGCCATGACGACCAAGGGCGCCAGGCGGGCGTCAGCCCGCGCAGTGTCCTCCTTCCCTCTTTGGTGCAAAGGGAGCAAGCGCAGGCGAGAGCATCAAGCAAAGGCATCCATTTCGGTGCAACAAGACCAAGACCGTCGCAACGGCAGGAAGGAAGTCATTGTGGAGCCCAAGCTGGCGTCACCACCAGAGCCTTTGACAGGCGAGGAGTAACTTTAGTCAGGATAAGTGTACTAGATGTTCCCCTTCAAAATGGCCAATTGTTGGCGCCCTTCCCACTCAATATTTGGGAAGAGCCCAGGGCATTTGCCTATAAATAGGACTAGCCACCCACAAGGTAGATGGATCGATTGGAGGGAAGAGAGAGATCATCATCTAGAAACCAGCAAAGAGAGAGCGACTGAACTCCCTCGAGCAGTTCATCGCACCAGCCAAGAACAGACCCTCGCGAGGTTGTTCTCCCTTGTATTGTTCATCATCATCCCAAGAGGCAATCCACCACACCACAAACTATAGTAGGGTACTACACCACAATGGTGGCCCGAACTAGTATAAACCCTGTGTCTCTTGTGTTGTTCCTTTCATAGCTTAGATCCTAGCGAGGCGGTGAGGTGCAGGTAGGTAGAGGGCAAAATCTCCGCGCACACCCCAGTGTTTGAATCTAGAGGGTCTGCCGGAACCCAAAATCTGACAATTTTCAGTTCGTTCAGTTGGGGGCGCCCCTCGAGCTGCATTATCCCCAGGTCGCATGGGCCTGTCCCTGCGACATGTATCTTTCTGCATCTTTAATTTACCTTGTTGGGGGCGCCCGTCAGGCTGCATCATCCGCAGGTCGCATGGGTCTGTCCCTGTGGCATGTATCGTTCTTGCACTACCTGAACTAGCTCGTCTCCTTCCATAAGTTGCTTCGCAATTATTATATGCCTGTCCGGCACTTCGTTGCCATGAAAGTCATACGCCCTTGCAAACCCACCCGCTATCGCCTCATGATTAAGGACTGGCACCACGTATGTGCTCGGGTCCGTCCCTGCAGCGTCGTTAAATCCAAGAGGTTGAGCTCTGGCTCGCAGGCCAGCTCCCGTGTACGTCACCTCCCATGGTCCTTGGTGTCTCGTCCTTGCAAGAGCTAATCGCGGACGGATAAGTGAGGGCGCACGACACGGTGCCTCGTCGTTATGGGAGCCGCGCGCCGTCTATCTTTATTTAGGATGCCCGCATGAGAAGACTAGGCATGGTGTATGTGCTCGGGTTCTTCCATGTAGCATCAATAAACCCAATGGCTGAGCTCTGTCTGGTGGGAGGGTCCCGTTCACATCACCTCCTGGGGTCGTTGGTGTCTGGCCTTCTCATGTGGTAACCTCAAGGGATTCATCCGGCGTAGGTTGCCTAACTATCTCGCAGGATTATTTCAAGTGCTCTCAATCAAGACCAGGCGCAACTCGCCTTGAGGTAGGTCCTCGTGAGTCCCGCGCTGGCTCACGAGTTACCATTCACACCTCGTCTAGCCCTGTTGTGCAAGCCACGTGTCAGGGCGGGGCTGTACACGCCCCGAGGGCTCTCCTTAGAGGGAGCCCCCACCCACGTACCAGTGGAAGCACCATGCTCCGCGCTGGAAGTCGACACGGCCGAGGAGCGGCTATGCCCGTGCAAGAATGGTAGCGCCATGCTCCCCACTGGTGATAAACAACTGAGGGTGGCCTCACGGCTGCAATAACCTCAGGGAGCCACGAGGCTCGGTGCCTGGCCTCACCGCGCTACTTTCCCCTCGGGAGAATAGCGCGAGGGGGCTGGGCACGGGGGCTACCATCAGGTCACGCCTGGCATACGCCGCCCCGCCAGGTCCCTCGGACCTGGTCTTCGCGCAATCCTCCCGAGCGAGAGCCCGGGGAGGATAGGTATGGGGTCTGTTCGTACGTCAAGGAGGACCCTTGGGCATCGCGACCCAAGGGCCTAACCGGTCACGTAGCCCCTCACCCCTTGGTCTCGTCCTGGCAATCTGGACGACCCAACGACGCTTGAGGCATGCGCGGGGCCAGCCCTTGCCAACGTAAAATGCTAAGGCTTGGTTTGGCTTTTCCTTCTCGAAAGTTGTTTGTATGTCAAGGGGTACTCCTGAGCATCGCAACTCAGGAGCCTAACTGGTAACGTAGACCGTCAACCCCTGGCCTTGTCCTGGAGATCCGGACGAGAAAGCGGCAGCTGAGGTATGCGCGGGGTCGGGCTCTGCCGACACAGAACACTAAAGCAAATGGGAAGGAAATCGCGGATTCCTAGCAATTATTACAAAACATACTGTTCTTCAAACATAAGTTTTAACGCCTCCACGAGGCATGGTGCACATTGCAGGAAATAAAAGCAGAGGGAGGTGCTGCCAGCAAGCCTTCTCTTCAGCCTTGGGTGCTGCCGTCGCCCGCAAGGAGTGCCCCCTCGCCGTCGGCGTCGCCGTCGGCCGTAGCTGCAGGGTCGGTGGCATGAACAGCCGGAGGTGCAGGGTCGATGGCGAGGAACTTCTCTAGCATGGCATCCACCCAGTCCTTCATGGCTTCGGCAGCAGCCTTGCAGCGTTCCTCAGCTACAGGCTCGAGCAGGGCGCTAAGGTCAATGTCAGGGTCACAAAGATGAAGGTGGCTGAAGTCGCGCGCCAGAGCTAAAGAGGAGAGCGCGCGGGATTCCCCCTCCACCATGGGGCCGATCCCGTTAATGATGTCCTCGAGCGCCGTGACAAGCTGGGGGAGTAGCTCGGCGGGGCCTTCCTCATCATTCACCAATGGCTTCTGCAAGCCCTTCCCGTAGAGCTCTCGCAGTGCCCCACGAGACCTCAGCTCGAGAGATTTGAAGGCTACGCGATCCTCGAAGAGAACCTTCTCTTTGGCTTCCAGCTGGGCCTTCTCTGCTTCCACCTTCTTCTCCAACTCCTCCAAGCGGCTGCGCTCCACGGCCTGCACCCGCACTCCGCAGCCTGCGCCCGCGCCGACTGCTCCAACTCAGTGTCACGGTCGGCGATCGCGACTTTTCGGGCCCTCATCTTCTCCTCCCACGCCTCGCGCTCACGAGCCTCGACGAGGCGCTCTTTGCGTATGGTCTCAAGCTCAGCCTCCGCCAATCGGCAGCGCTCCTTGGCAACCTCAGCATCCTTCAGCGCCGCGTCACGAGCGGCAGCGGCCAGGCCAGTGGCCCGCTCGCCCTCCTTGGAAGCTACTATGGCCTGGCTCCACGCTGCCCAAACAGACACGTCGGATTGCAGCCACCCTGAGATCAACTACAGGCGCCCTGACGCCAGGCGACGGTCGGCGCCTTGAAGGTCGTCCTGAAGCCGGGTCAGCATGGAAAGAGCCTCCCCCAGAGCGTTAGGCGAAGCCAAAAGATCGTGGCCCAGCGGCATGATGGGAGGAGGAGGAGACAGTGTTAGAGCCAAGACCTGCAAGTTGCCAGCGGCAGAAGAGGCCGGGGGCTCCTGAGCCTTTGGAACCCCAGCAGGTGAGCTGGGGGTGGGAGCCTCCGGAGCTGGCTGGGCCGTGGTGATCGCCTTCTCCTGAGGCTGGGTCTCTGAATCTCGTGAGGATGGCCCGGCCGCTGAGGCGCGAGAGTCATCGACGTCCTTCCGTATCGGGGGTGGCACGGCCGCAGCAGGCTGCTGGATCTCAGGGTTTGCGGCCGTCTCCTTCTTCTTCTTCGCCACTAGCATTGGCCTAACGGTAAAAGGAGGAGGCCTCAGGAAACTACGGCAAGGGCAAGAGCAAAAGATCAAGATGGAGCACTTACTGGTCCATGGCAGTGTACTCCCTCACCCTCTTCTGAAGCACCAGTCCAGAGGGCTTCGCGAGCTAGGGCTTCCGCATGCAGGCCCCAGGGGCGGATGAGACTACAGCGGCTGGATCTGCAGTGGCGCTGACCACCTTAGGAGATCATAGTCGATCTGCCCTTCTTCGGGGCCCCGGTCTGCGGCTTCTTCGGAGGGGTGCCCTTGGACCTCGTGGTGACACCGGCGGGGCTCGGCGACTCCCTCACCAAACGCTCGTCGGCGTCGTTGTCGTCAGGAAGAGCAGATCGGCCACACGCGGAGGAGAAGTCTCCCCCGCCCCCTCCCTGGTCGCCTCCGAGTCCGAGCCCACCCCATCACCGGACTCGCCGGAGGACGGCACCATAGGAGCCTAAGTGGACATCGGCGGCACGAGCCCACGCTCGTTGAAGACAGGCATGGCGGCGGTGACCTCTGCCCCATCAGGGCGGCGGTATAGCGAAAGATGGGTATCTGGCGGGTACCCCTGGCCATCCCCGACGAGGAGATGGAGGGACTTATTGAGCTCCTCGTCGGACAAGGCATCCGACCGAAGGCGAAGTTCGCCTCCCTCTTCCATAAGCGTCCACAAGGGGCGTGAGCGTGCCTGGAGCGGAGCCAGGCGCTGAGACAGAAACTCCTTGACAATCATGGCCCCCATTAGCTTGTCCGCCTTCGGGTCGTCTCGCTTCAGGTCGGCTGTCATCTTCTCCAGCACCTGCTTCGCCCGAGGGTCCACGACCTTCGCATGGATCCATCCCTAATAAGGCGAAGGCATCGTCGATGGTAGTGCCAGCCGAGGGTAGGAGCACTTGACGTCCATGAGGACCCACTTGTTCCTGAAGCCCTCGACCTTCTTCCCGGCTCTTGAGATTGTGTTGGCCCCGTTGGCCACAACGAAGTTGGGGCACCCAGAGTAGTGGCCATCCTTGAGACGGAGGTAGAAGAAATGGCGAAGCAGCACCACAGATGGCATCACCCCCACAAATACCTTGTAGTAGAAGGCAAAGATCGACAGGAGGAGAATGGAGTTGGGATGAATGTGGAGGGCGTGAAGATTGTAGTGGCTGAGGACGGCATAGAAGAAGTCGGAGAAAGTAGGGACCAGCCCCGCGAAGATGTTGTGCATAAAGAAGGGATGGAAGGTACTGCCTGAGGCCTCTGTCTCGGCGAAGCCGGCCCAGAGCACGGCCTCTTTCCCCTCATTGCTACTGGCCGCCGTCAACAGGAGCGTGGCGGCAAGGTTCTTCCCCATGACCGAGGGTGCGCTCAAGGAGGGATTGAACCAGGCGGGCGAGCCCACGGCCTTCACCTTGTCAGACGCCATCGGCTGCGAACTCAGGGAGGATTTCTAGTGGATCAAGGGGTCTCCTGGGGTGAGAAGGAGAAGGGGATTGGATCAAGGTGAAGGAACGTAATGAAAGCCCTGCCGCGTGCGCCAGCCTTTTGTCAGACGAAGGCGGTTGCTGAGGCAGCATGGGGAAGTGCTGGCGCCCACGTCCCATCAATCGCCACGCGTCGATCAAGGCCGTAGCTGGTTGGGGCCCGCGGTGCTCCGCACTTGCCATTTGGCTTCGCCTCTAAGCCAAGTCCGAGCACGCCTTGGGCCCAGGAGCTACTGTCGGTGTCCTGGGAACGGGGGTACCTAGACTTGCCTACCTGCGGCCCAGGGCGTGGCTTCATCAATGGCCTGGTACGGCCTAACTTCGGCAGCAACAGCAAGACCCTCGCAAGGGGCCGAGCCTCGCGAGGAGGGCGACACCAAGACCTCCTTGGGGGCGGCCTCGCTAGGCCGGCTCCCGAGGAGCGGAGCTATCTATGCAAGGTGCACCTCGCGAGGTTCACATGACATGAGCCATGACGATAAATGCCAGGCGGGCGCCAGCAGGCGCAGTGTACCAGTTTTCCCCTTTGGTGCTAAGGGGGCAAGCGTAGGCGTGGAGTCCCGAGGAATCAGGCAAAGGTTTCCATATCGATGCAACAAGACCAAGGACCACCAGGACAAAGGTCATCGTGGAGCCCGAGGCGGCATCACCACCAGAGCCTTTGGCAGGCTAAGACTACTTTTGTTAGGATAGCTTGTACGAGTTGTCTCCCTTCAAACTTGGCCGTTGTGGGATCCCTTCCCGCCTAGATTTGGGAAGAGGACCAAGGCCTCTATAAATAGGACTAGCCACCACCATAGAGGGGACGGATCATTCAGATCACCCTACCACCTCACTAGCTCTTCGAGCTCAAGAAAACCTCTCCTCCTAAGGATGTTCACCCACTGTACTAGTGCATCCCCAGCCCTCGAGAGGCAATCCACCACCACACTGGAGTAGGGTATTATACCACACGGTGGCCCGAACCAGTATAAACCCCCGTGTCTCTTGTTCTTTGAGTTCACCGAGCTAGGCTCTGGGATCGTTGAGCGAGCGAGCTGGGGAGAGAGTGTTCTTCATGCGCACCCCAGAGTTCGAACCTCTCTAGGGTCTGCAGAGCCTGAAATCCGACAACATCGATATGTATTATTTCCAATAAGTCATTGCTCACTTCATTGTTTCGGAGAACGGAGTTTTAGTCATCTTGCCCATGAGGCATGGTCGCGAGTATCAAATGATTCGAAAAGTCCATCCGCATGGAGTTTCTTCATGCGCTTTACACCAATATGACTTAAACGGCAGTGCCACAAATATGTTTCACTATCATTATCAACTTTGCATCTTTTGGCATCAATATTACGAATATGTGTATCACTATGATCGAGATTCAGTAAACCATGCACATTGGGTGTATGACCATAGAAGGTTTTATTCATGTAAGCAGAACAACAATTCATCCCTAACTTAAATGAATAGCTGTATTACAATAAACATGATCAAATCATATTCATGCTCAAAGCAAACACCAAATAATATTTATTTAGGTTCAACACTAATCCCGAAGGTAGAGGGAGTGTGCGATGGTGATTGTATCAACCTTGGAATCACTTCCAACACCTGTTCATTCTGTTCATTCTGCAACTCCTGTTTCCAGTTACTGATCTTAGCAACTAAACCGGTATCAAATACCTAGGGGCTACTACAAACACTAGTAAGGTACACATCAATAGCATGTATATCATATATACCTTTGTTCACTTTTCCATCCTTCTTATTCGCTAAGTATTTGGGGCAATTCCGTTTCTAGTGACCATTTCCTTTGTAGTAGAAGCACTTAGTTTCAGTCTTGAGTGTAGCTTTGGGATTGTTCATGGGAGTGGTAACTTGCTTGCCATTCTTCTTGAAGTTCCCTTCCTTTCCCTTTCCCTTTTTCTTGAAACTAGTGGTCTTATTAACCATCAACACTTGATGCTCTTTCTTCATTTCTACCTCCGCCGATTTTAGCATCACGAAGAGCTCAGAAATCGTTTTAGTCATTCCTTGCATATTATAGTTTGTCACAAAGCTCTAGTTGCTTGGTGATAGTGACTGGAGAACACTGTCAATCACTATCTTATCTGGAAGATTAACTCCCACTTGATTCAAGAGATTCTAGTACCCAGATATTCTAAGCACATGTTCACTGGCTAAGATATTCTCCTCCATCTTGTAGGCAAAGTACTTGTCAGAGGTCGCATACCCCTCAACACCGGCATGAGCCTGAAATACCAATTTCAGTTCTTGGAACATCTCATATGCTTCGTGGCATTCAAAACGTTTTTGAAGTCCCGGTTCTAAGCCGTAAAGCATGGCGTACTAAACTATTAAGTACTCATCATATCGAGCTTGCCAAACGTTCGTGACATCTGCATCTGCTCCTACAATAGGTCTTTCACCTAGTGGTGCATCAAGGACATAATACTTCTATGCAGCAATGAGGATAATCCTCAGATCACAGACCCAGTCCGCTTTATTGCTACCATCATCTTTCAACTTAGTTTTCTCTAGGAACATATCAAAAACAGGGGAGCTATATCGTGAGCTATTGATCTACAACATAGATATGCAAAACTATTAAGACTAAGTTCACGATAAATTAAGTTCAATTAATCAAATTACTAATGAACTCTCGCTTAAATAAACATTCCTCAAGTTAACTAAGTGATACATGATCCAAATCAACTAACCCTTGTCCGATCATCACGTGAGATGAGGTGGTCATCAATGGTGAACATCTCTATGTTGATCACATCTACTATATGACTCATGTTTGACCTTTCGGTCTCGAGTGTTCCGAGGCCATGTCTGTACATGCTAGGCTCATCAAGTTTAACCCAAGTATTATGCATGTGCAAAACTGTCTTACACTCGTTGTATGTGAATGTAGAGTCTATCACACCCGATCATCACGAGGTGCTTC
Organism: Triticum aestivum; assembly: GCF_018294505.1. NCBI lineage: Eukaryota > Viridiplantae > Streptophyta > Magnoliopsida > Poales > Poaceae > Triticum > Triticum aestivum. The sequence continues at coordinate 283,891,271 of NC_057813.1, read as the reverse complement.
GAAACGACAAACTTTGGCAACGGTGCATACTCGAGGAGAACAGTTTTATCTTGAAATTTAGTGAAGGGATCATCTTATAATGCTACAACCGTTCTAAGCAAAATAAGATGCATAAAGGATAAACATCACATGCAATCAAAATATGTGACATGATATGGCCATCATCATCATGTGCTTTTTAATCTCCATCTCCAAAGCATCGTCACAATCTCCATCGTCACCGGCTCGACACCTTGATCTCCATCGTTGCGTCGGGATCATCTCACCAACTATTGCTTCTACAACTGTTGCTAACGCATAGCGATAAAGTAAAGCAATTACATGGGGCTTGCATTTCATACAATAATTAAGAGACAACCCTAAGGATCCTACCGGTTGTCGATATTACAAAATATGATCATCACATACATCAACATATATCACATCATATCTTGACCATATCACATCACAACATGGCCTGCAAAAATAAGTTAGACGTCCTCTACTTTGTTGTTGCAACTTTTACGTGGCTGCTACGGGCTTCTAGCAAGAACCGTTCTTAACTACGCAAAAACCACAACGGTGATTATCAAGTTTGTTGTTTTAACCTTCTTCAAGGACCGGCCATAGTCAAATTCTATTCAACTAAAGTAGGAGAAACAAACTCCCGCCAACCACCTTTATCCAAAACTAGTTGCATGTCAGTCGGTGGAACCGGTCTCATGTGCATGGACATGTAAGGTTGGTCCAAGCCGCTTCATCCCACAATACCACCGAATCAAAATAAAACATTGGTGGTAAGCAGTATGACTATCACCGCCCACAACTCTTGGTTTTCTACTCGTGCATATCATCTACGCATAGACCTGGCTCTGATGCCATTGTTGGGAAATGTTGAATGGAAAACAAAAACATTTCTACGCACATGCAATATCTATCCATGGAGATGCATAGCAACGAGGGGGAGAGTGTGTCTACGTACCCTCGTAGACCTTAAGCGGAAGCGTTTGTTGATGCGGTTGATGTAGACAAAATTCTTTGTGATCCAACCAAACGAGTACCGAACATACGGCACCTCCGCGTTCATCACATGTTCAGATCGGTGACGTCCTCGCCTTCTTGATCCAGCAAGACGGGGAAGTAGTGGATGGGTTCTGGCAGCATGACGGCGTGGTGGCGGTGGTGGTGATGCTGTCTCCACAGGGCTTCACCGAAGCACTATGAAAATATGACTGAGGGATAAAACTGTGGAGGGGGGCGCCGCACACGGCTAAGAGATTTTCGTGGTTATGTGTGGTGCCCCCCTCCCACATATGTATAGGTGGGGGAGGGAGGAGGTAGTCTGGAGGCGCCCCGAGTGGGGCTGAATCCCACTTGGGGTCCTTCCCCAAGACGCGCCCCCTGCCACGTATAGGTGCCCCCCCTTTCCTTCTCACATGAGGTGGGAAAGGCAGGAGGGGCCACCCCTCCCCTTTCCTTCCCCTAGGGTCGTCCGACCAGGGAAGGGGCGCACCAACACCCTTGTGGGATGATTTGTCCCACCTTGGCCCATTAGGCCCATAAACCAATGGGGGTGTACAGAACCCCTTCCGGTGACCCGATGACTACCCGGTGCACTCCGAAACTGTTTCGGTGTACTCCGGACCATTCTGGAGGTCCTCATCATGTCCGTGATCTCATCCGGGACTCTGAACAACATTCGGTCACCAAATCCATGTAACTCATATAACACTATATCGTCAACGAACGTTAAGCGTGCGGACCCTACAGGTTCGAGAACTATGTAGACATGACCGAGACACCTCTTCGGTCAATAACCAATAGCAGAACGTGGATGCGCATATTGGCTCCTACATATTCTACAAAGATCTTTATCGGTCGAACCTTATGACAACATACGTAATTCCCTTTGTCCATCGGTATGTTATTTGCCCGAGATTCGATCGTTGGTATTGCTACCTCTTGAGCATGTGTCGGTTTACCCTTGAAGAGGAAAGGGTGACGTAGCAAATTAGCATAAGTATTTCCCTCTATTTTTTAGAACCAAGGTATCAATCCAGTAGGAGATATCACGCAAGTCACCTAGTACCTGCACAAACAATCAAGAACCTTGCAACCAACGCGATAAAGGGGTTGTCAATCCATTCACGGTCTCTCGCAAAAGTGAGATCTGATAAAGATAATAAGATAAATATTTTTGGTATTTTTGTTGTATAGATTGAAAAGTAAAGATTTCAAAATAAAATAAATAGGAAACTAGATTTGTAGATCGGAAACTTATATGATGGAAAATAGAAGATTATATGATGGAAAATAGACCCAGGGGCCATAGGTTTCACTAGTGGCTTCTCTCAAGATAGCAAATATTACAGTTGGTGAACAAATTACTGCCAAGCAATTGATAGAAACACGCATAGAGAATATCTAGGCAATGATCATGAACATAGGCATCACGTCCGTGTCAAGTAGACCGAAACGATTCTGCATCTACTAATATTACTCCACACATCGACCGCTATCCAGCATGCATCTAGTGTATTAAGTTCATAAGAACATAGTAATGCATTAAGCAAGATGACATGATGTAGAGGGATAAACTCAAGCAATATGATATAAACCCCATCTTTTTATCCTCGATGGCAACAATACAATATGTGCCTTGCTGCCCCTACTGTCACTAGGAAAGGACACCACAAGATTGAACCCAAAGCTAAGCACTTCTCCCATTGCAAGAAAGATCAATCTAGTAGGCCAAACTAAACTGATAATTCGAAGAGACTTGCAAAGATATCGAATCATGCATATAAGAATTCAGAGAAGAACCAAATATTATTCATAGATAGACATGATCATAAATCCATAATTCATCGGATCTCGGCAAACACACCGCAAAAAGTATTACATCGAATAGATCTCCAAGAACATTAAGGAGAACTTTGTATTGAGAATCAAAGAGAGAGAAGAAGCCATCTAGCTAATAACTATGGACCCGAAGGTCTGTGGTAAACTACTCACACATCATCGAAGAGGCTATGATGTTGATGTAGAATCCCTTCGTGATCGATCCCCCCTAACCAGCGGAGCGCCGGAAAAGGCCCCAAGATAGGATCTCACGGGTACAGAAGGTTGTAGCGGTGTAGAAGTGGTTTCGTGGCTCTCCTGGATGTTTTTAGGGTATAAGAGTATATATAGGCAGAAGAAATAGGTCGGTGGAGCTCCGTGGGGCCCACGAGGGTGGGGGCGCGTCTACCCCCCCCCCCCCGGGCGCGCCCACTTGCCTCGTGGCCGCCTCGTGGAGTCCCAAACTTCAACTCCAAGTCTTCTAGATTGCGTTTTTTCCAAGAAAGATCTTCGAGAAGGTTTCGTTCCGTTTGGATTCCGTTTGTTATTCCTTTTCTGCGAAACACTGAAATAGGAAAAAAAACAACAATCTGCATTAGGCCTCCGGTTAGTAGGTTAGTCCCAAAAATAATATAAAAGAGAATATTAAAGCCCGTTAAACATCCAAAATAGATAATATAATAGCATGGAACAATCAAAAATTATAGATACGTTGGAGACGTATCAAGCATCCCCAAGCTTAATTCCTGCTCGTCCTCGAGTAGGTAAATGATAAAAACAGAATTTTTGATGTGGAATGATACCTAGCATAATTATCAATGTAATTTTCTTTATTGTGGCATGAATGTTCAAATCCGAAAGATTCAAGATAAAAGTTTAATATTGACATAAAAATAATAATACTTCAAGCATACTAACAAAGTAATCATGTCTTCTCAAACTAACATGGCCAAAGAAAGTTCATCCCTACAAAATCATATAGTTTGGCTATGCTCCATCTTCATCACACAAAATACTCAAATCATGCACAACCCTGGTTTCAGCCAAGCGATTGTTTCATACTTTATTATTTTCAAACTTTTTCAACTTTCACGCAATACATGAGCGTGAGCCATGGACATAGCACTATAGGTGGAATATAATGGTGGTTGTGGAGAAGACAAAAGGAGGAAGATGGTCTCACATCAACTAGGCATATTAATGGGCTATGTAGATGCCCATCAATAGATATCAATGCGAGTGAGTAGGGATTGCCATGCAACAGATGCAGTAGAGCTATAAAGGTATGAAAGCTCAACGAAAGAAACTAAGTGGGTGTGCATCCAACTTGCTTGCTCACGAAGACCTGGGGTATTTGAGGAATCCCATTGTTGGAATATACAAGCCAAGTTCTATAACGAAAATTCCCACTAGTATAAGAAAGTGACAAAATAAGAGACTCTCTATAATGAAGATCATGTTGCTACTTTGAAGCACAAGTGTGGAAAAAGGATAGTAGCATTGTCCCTTCTCTCTTTTTCTCTCATTTTTTAGAGACTCCCCTTTTTTTGGAGACTCTTTCTCTTTTGTGGATATTCTCTTTTTTTATATGGCCTTTCTCTTTTTTTATTCCTCACACGGGACAAATGCTCTAATAATGAAGATCATCACACTTCTATTTATTTACAACTCAAGAATTACAACTTGATACTAGAGCAAAATATGACTCTATATGAATGCCTCCGGCAGTGTACCAGGATGTGCAATAACTCAAGAGTGACATGTATAACAAAATTATGAATGGTGGCTTTTCCACAAATACGATGTCAACTACATGATCATGCAAAGCAATATGACAATGATGAAGCGTGTCGTACTAAACAGAACAGTGGAAAGTTGCATGGCAATATATCTTGGAATGTCTATGGAAATGCCATAATAGGTAGGTATGATGCTATTTTGAGGAATATATAAGGTGGATGTATGATATCGACGAAAGTTGCGCGGTATTAGAGAGGCTAGCAATGGTGTAAGGGTGAGAGTGTGTATTATCCATGGACTCAACATTAGTCATAAAGAACTCACATACTTATTGCAAAAATCTACAAGTTATCAAAACAAAGTACTACACACATGCCCCTAGGGGAAGGGTTGGTAGGAGTTAACCATCGCGTGATCCCGACCTCCACACAAAGGAAGACAATCAAAGAAATACCTCATGCTTCAAATTTGTCACACAATGGTTACCATACGTGCATGCTACGGGGCTTGCAAACCTCAACACAAGTATTTCTCAAATTCACAATTGCTCTACTAGCAGGACTCTAATATCACCATCCTCATATCTCAAAATGATCATCAAGCATCAAACTTCTCATAGTATTCAACGCACTTTATATGAAAGTTTTTATTATACCCATCTTGGATGCCCCATCATATTAGGACTAGTTTTACAACCAAAGCAAATTACCATGCTGTTCTAAAATACTCTCAAAATGATATAAGTGAAGCATGAGAGATCAATAATTTCTATAAAATAAAACCACCACAGTGCTCTACAAAGATATAAGTGAAGTACTAGAGCAAAATTATCTAGCTCAAAAGATATAAGTGAAGCACATAGAGTATTCTAATAAATTCCGATTGATGTGTGTCTCTCCCAAAAGGTGTATCCAACAAGGATGATTATGGTAAACTAAAAATCAAAGACTCAAATCATACAAGACGCTCCAAGCAAAACGCATATCATGTGGTGAATAAAAATATAGCCTCAAGTAAAGTTATCGATAGACGAAGACGAAAGAGGGAATGCCTTCCGGGGCATACCCAAGCTTAGGCTTTTGGTTGTCCTTTAATTTTACCTTGGGGTGCCTTGGGCATCCCCAAGCTTAGGTTCTTGCCACTCCTTATTCCAAAATCCATCAAATCTTTACCCAAAAACTTGAAAACTTCACAAGACAAAACTTAACAGAAAATCTCGTGAGATCCGTTAGTATAAGAAAACAAACCACCACTTTAAGGTACTGTAATGAACTCATTGTTTATTTATATTGGTGTTAAACCTACTGTATTCCAACTTCTCTATGGTTCATACCCCCCGATACTACTCATAGATTCAACAAAATAAGCAAACAACACACGAAAAACAGAATCTGTCAAAAACAGAACAGTCTGGAGCGATCTGTAAGTTTCGAATACTTATATAAATACAAAAATCCTAAGCAATTAGGAAGTCTTAAGACATTTATTTATTAATATTATGCAGAAAGAATCAACTGAAAAGCACGTTCCAGTGATTTATGAAAATTATTTTCGTGCATGCAAAAGTTTCTGTTTTTCAGCAAGATCAAGTTAACTATCACCGCAGGTTATCCTAAAGGTATTACTTGGCACAAACACTAATTTAAACACAAAACCATATCTAACCAGAGGCTAGATTAATCATTTATTACTAAACAAGAACAAAAAGCAAAGAACAAAAATAAAATCGGGTTGCCTTCCAACAAGCGCTATCGTTTAACGCCCCTAGCTAGGCATAAAAGCAAGAATAGATCTAGGTATTGCCATCTTTGGCATGCAATCCATAAGTGGCTCTCATAATAGATTCATAAGGTAATTTAATTTTCTTTCTAGTAAAGTGTTCCATGCCTTTTCTTAACGGAAATTGGAATCTAATATTTCCTTCTTTCATGTCAATAATTGCACCAATCGTTCTAAGGAAAGGTCTACCAAGAATAATAGGACATGTAGGATTGCAATCTATATCAAGCACGATGAAATCTACGGGCACATAATTCCTATTTGCAACAATAAGAACATCATTAATCCTGCCCATAGGTTTCTTAATGGTGGAATCCGCAAGGTGCAAATTTAAAGAACAATCATCAAATTCACGGAAACCTAACACATCACACATGGTTTTTGGAATCGTGGAAACACTAGCACCCAAATCACACAAAGCATAGCATTCATAATCTTTAATCTTAATTTTAATAGTAGGTTCCCACTCATCATAAAGTTTTCTAGGAATAGAAACTTCTAGTTCAAGCTTTTCTTCATAATATTGCATTAAGGCATCAACGATATATTTAGTGAAAGCTTTATTTTGATTATAAGCATGAGAAGAATTTAGCATGGATTGCAACAAGGAAATACAATCTATCAAAGAACAATTATCATAATTAAATTCCTTGAAACCCAAAATAGTGGGTTCATTCCTATGTAAAGTTTTGACCTCTTCAATCCCACTTTTATTAATTTTAGCAGCAAGATCTAAAAACTCCGAATCATTGGTACGCTTTTTAACTAAAGTTGACTCATCTAAAGTCCCATCTTTATCAAGATTCATATTGGAAAACAAAGATTTAATAGGAGTCACATCAATCACTTTTAGATCTTCATCTTTTTTATCATGAAAACTAGAAGAACACGCTTTCATAAAGCAATCTTTTTTAGCACGCATTCTCGCGGTTCTTTATTTGCACTCATCAATGGAGATTCTCATGGACTTGAGAGACTCATTGATATCATGCTTAGGTGGAATAGATCTAAGTTTGAAAGAATCAACATCAAGCGAAATTCTATCCACGTTCCAAGCCAACTCATCAACCTAAGTAATTTTTCTTCAATCAAAGCATTAAAATTCTTTTGCGAACTCATAAATTCTTTAATACTAATATCAAAATCAGAGGGCATCTTATTAAAATTTCCATAAGAGTTGTTGTAGGAATTACCATAATTATTAGAGGAATTATTAGGAAACGGCCTAGAGTTAAAGTTTCCTCTATACGCGTTGTTATCAAAATTGTTCCTACCAAAAAAATTCACATCCATAGATTCATTATTATTCTCAATCAAGGTGGACAAAGGCATATAATTAGGATCAGAAGAAACACTCTTATTAGCAAAAAAATTCATAAGTTCATCCATCTTTCCACTCAAAACATTAATTTCTTCTATGGCATGAACTTTTTTACTAGTGGATCTTTCGGTGTGCCATTGAGAAAAATTAACCATAATATTATCTAGGAGTTTAGTAGCTTCTCCTAAAGTGATTTCCATAAAAGTGCCTCCCACGGCCGAATCTAAAAGATTTCTAGAAGCAAAATTCAATCCGGCATAAAATTTTTGTATAATCATCCATAAATTCAAACCATGTGTAGGGCAATTACGTATCATTAATTTCATTCTCTCCCAAGCTTGTGCAACATGTTCATGATCAAGTTGCTTAAAATTCGTAATATCGTTTCTAAGAGAGATGATCTTAGCGGGAGGAAAATACTTAGAGATAAAAGCATCTTTGCACTTATTCCACGAATCAATACTATTTTTAGGCAAAGAAGAGAACCAAGTTTTAGCGCGATCTCTAAGCAAAAATGGAAATAGCTTCAACTTAACAATATCATTATCCACATCTTTCTTCTTTTGCATATCACACAAATCAACAAAATTGTTTAGATGGGTAGCAGCATCTTCACTAGGAAGGCCAGAAAATTGATCGTTCATAACAAGATTCAACAAAGCGGTATTAATTTCAAAAGATTCAACATCGGTAGTAGGAGCAATTGGAGTGCTAATGAAATCATTGTTGTTGGTATTGGAAAAGTCACATAATTTAGTACTATCTTGAGCCATCGTGACAAACAATCAATCCAACACACAAGCACACAAGAAGCAAGCGAAAAGAAGCGAACAGAAAAGAGGCGAACAGAAAAGAGGCGAAGAAAAGGCAAAGGCAAAGGTTTTCGAAAATCATTTTAGAAGTGGGGGAGAGGAAAATAAGAGGCGAATGCCAAATAATTTAATGCGAGGAGAAGAGTTTATGATGGGTACTTGGTATGTCTTGACATGAGCGTAGATCTCCCCGGCAACAGCGCCAGAAATGGCTAGTAGACGGGAGCTCAAATCTTGACTTGACTTGGCGCAAATCTCCCTAGCAATGGCGCCAGAAATCCTTCTTGCTACCTCTTGAGCATGCGTTGGTTTTCCCTTGAAGAGGAAAGGGTGATGCAGCAAAGTAGCGTAAGTATTTCCCTCTGTTTTTTGAGAACCAAGGTATCAATCCAGTAGGAGATATCACGCAAGTCACCTAGTACATGCACAAACAATCAAGAACCTTGCAACCAACGCGATAAAGGGTTTGTCAATCCCTTCACGGTCACTCGCAAAAGTAAGATCTGATAAAGATAATAAGATAAATATTTTTGGTATTTTTGTTGTATAGATTGGAAAGTAAAGATTGCAAAATAAAATAAATAGGAAACTAGACTTGTAGATCAGAAACTTATATGATGGAATATAGAAGATTATATGATGGAAAATAGATCCCGGGGCCATAGGTTTCACTAGTGCCTTCTCTCAAGATAGCAAATATTACGATGGGTGAACAAATTACTGTCGAGCAATTGATAGAAACGCGCATAGTTATGAGAATATCTAGGCAATGATCATGAACATAGGCATCACGTCCGTGTCAAGTAGACCGAACGATTCTGCATCTACTACTATTACTCCACACATCGACCGCTATCCAGCATGCATCTAGAGTATTACGTCAATAAGAATAGAGTAACACATTAAGCAAGATGACATGATGTAGAGTTATAAACTCAAGCAATATGATATAAACCCCATCTTTTTATCCTCGATGGCAACAATACAATACGTGCCTTGTTGCCCCTCCTATCACTGGGAAAGGACACCGCAAGATTGAACCCAAAGCTAAGCACTTCTCCCATTGCAAGAAAGATCAATATAGTAGGCCAAACTAAACTGATAATTCGAAGAGACTTGCAAAGATATCAAATCATGCATATTAGAATTCAGAGAAGAACCAAATATTATTCATAGATATACTTGATCATAAATCCACAATTCATCGGATCTCGGCAAACACACCGCAAAAAGTATTACATCGAATAGATCTCAAAGAACATCGAGGAGAACTTTGTATTGAGAATCAAAGAGAGAGAAGAAGCCATCTAGCTAATAACTATGGACCCAAAGGTCTGTGGTAAACTACTCACACATCATCGGAGAGGCTATGGTGTTGATGTAGAAGCCCTCCGTGATCGTCCCCCCTCCAGCGGAGCACTGAAAAAGGCCCCAAGATGGCATATCACGGGTACAGAAGGTTGTGGCGGTGGAAAAGTAGTTTCGTGGCTCTCCTGGATGTTTTTAGGGTATAACAGTATATATAGGCAGAAGAAATAGGTTGGTGGAGCTTCATGGGGCCCACGAGGGTGGGGGCGCGCCCTCCTGTCTCGTGGCCACCTCGCGGAGTCCCAGACTTCAACTCCAAGTCTTCTGGATTGCGTTTGTTCCAAGAAAGATCTTCGCGAAGGTTTCGTTCCATTTGGATTCTGTTTGATATTCCTTTTCTCGAAACACTAAAATATGCAAAAAAAAACTACAATTTGCACTGGTCCTCCGGTTAGTAGGTTAGTCCCAAAAATAATATAAAAGAGCATATTAATGCCCATTAAACATCCAAAACAGATAATATAATAGCATGGAGCAATAAAAAATTATAGATACGTTGGAGACATATCAGGTATCTTCATACCTAGTTCAATCTCCTTACTGGCAAGTCTCTTTACTCGTTCTGTAATACATCATATTGCAACTAACTCCTCAGTCACTTTCCTTGCAAGTCTTCTTATGATGTGTATTACCGAGAGGGCCTAGAGATACCTCTTCGATACTCTGAGTGACAAATCCTAATCTCGATCTATGCAAACTCAACAAACACCTTCGGAGATACCTGAAGAGCATCTTTATGATCACCCAGTTACGTTGTGACGTTTGTTAGCACACAAGGTATTCCTCCAGTATTCGGGAGTTGCATGATCTCATAGTCAAAGGATTATGTATTTGGCATCAAGAAAGCAATAGCAATAAACTGAATGATCATATGCTAAGCTATCAGATGGGTCTTGTCCATCACATCATTCTCCTAATGACGTGATCCTGTTATCAAATGACAACACATGTCTATGGTTAGGAAACCTTAACCAACTTTAGTCAACGATATAGTCTAGTAGAGGCTTACTAGGGACACGGTATTTGTTTATGTATTCACACATGTATTTAAGTTTCCGATCAATACAATTCTAGCATGAATAATAAACCTTTATCATGAATAAGGAAATACAAAATAACAACTTTATTATTGCCTCTCGGGAATATTTCCTTCACCTTTGTCACTAGGCAGAGAGTTATTTTAGTGTGATTCCCAAATGATGTTCACCCGTGGGGTGTCTTCCTTGTTGAGAAATTTATGCACGTATTTCATCGGCAATGCTTGATTATGAGTGGTGATGTCCAAAACCCCTAGGCCCCCATGTGATTTGGGTAGGCATGCCTTATCCCATGCGATCTGGGCAACTCCTTTCTATTGAGATTCATATTTTCTCCAAAAACAATGCTTGAGATATATGTTAAGTTCCTTGACCATAAACACATGGACTAAAAGAGTGGGTGTGAAGACAATGAGCATACTATAGTAATTAGATTTGATGATAGTATGCTTATCACCAAAGGAAATCATATTAGGGCACCCCGTTAATATAGTCTAAATTCTCTTTAGCATGGATATAGAACTTTTACTTTTAGGCTAGGTCAAACTTAATAGAAGTCCAAAGTAGGTAAGAGGTAGGGATCCCACTTGGCATCCAAGGAACTCAGACAATTCTAAAAATCTTTGTTGAATTTTGTTTGTTGGGATCATGACAGTGTGCACATAATAGTGTATTAGCAAATTCTTGACATGTTGTAGTTGTAGGGCATCAACAAGGACCACCTTAATTGTGTCATTGACATATTGGATGACAGGGAATTCAGAGCATGAGTAATGGTGCAATGGTGTCTCAACTAGTTAATTTAGCATAGCCCCATATAGCATGGACTGCAAAAGGTCAGTAGCAAGGAAAAAATCAAAGGTGATAGGGGATCACCCTTTCTCACTCCTTCCTTACATAGAAATTGTTTGCCTCGGAAGCCATTGAGAAGAACAGAGGAAGAGCCAGTGTTATAAATCATCTTAATCTAATTAATCCATTTAGCTTCAAAGCTCTTAGCTTGCAAGATTTCAATAACTTTGTCATGGTTCAACATAGCTTTTTCAAAATCCAATGTATGAAGAATAATCTATTTTCTGGTTTGGCTAAATTGATGTATATATATAGTCAAATGACCAAGACAAACAGTCTGGAAACATCTATTGTTGAGAAAACCATACTAGTTATTGTATACAAGCTTGAGAATGATCTTTTGAAGCCTGTTAGCCAACATCTTAGTAATGATCTTCAAGGTGCAATTGAGGGAAATAGTCCTAAGATCCCCAGGAGTGGTAGTAGAATGTTTTTTTGTGTTGCAAATTCACATACTCATGATATAAATCTTCCATTAACTTGTAGAAGTTAGGAGCCACAATTTCCCAACATGCTTTAATGAAAAATGCATTAAACCCATCAGGACCTAGAAATTTGTCATCAGGCATGTTCTTAGACACCTCATCTATCTCTTTCTTAATAAAGGGTGCTTTTAAACCATGAAGATCCCCTTGATGTTGCAACAGAGTTTGTATGAGCAGAGGATTATGAGTTTCAGTAGTGGTACCAAATCCATCTTTAAATGCGCTACAAAGAATAGCAACTTTGGACTAATGATCATGATATTGAAAACCCACTTCATCCTTGAGCATAGCAATTTGATTCTGCCTGAATTTGATAGTAACTTTGGCATGAATGAATTTAGTGTTGGCTTCTCCCATTTTAATCACTCTGGTGGTAGCCCTTTGCGTCTAAAAATTCTCTAATGGGCCAAGATTTTCTCAAGATGAGCAATAAGAATTCTCACCATTGTACTCCTCTATGTATTCTTCAATAGTGTCATAAAACAGAATCAGGAACTTATTATCACTTATAATTTGCTTAATACGAGAACGATTCCTAATCCTTAGCTTAAGACCTTTCCTGAGCCTCTTGAACTTAGCATTAATAGTTTTAACACTACTTGGTTCATGAACATCTTGCTTATTCGTGACCATATCTTTAAATTTGCTAAGCTCTAACCAATAGATTTCAAACCTGAAGATGTGTGATTTTGGAATTGAAGTGTCAATGTTGATCACAATTGGAATATGGCCAGATGTGGTCTAGCCACTGAAACATCAAAATTAGAAGGATATGTGAGAGTCCAGGATTCAAATGTAAAGCACCAGTCAAGTTTCTCCAAAAGTGGTGCGTCTTCCATATCACTCTAGGTACAATTTCTTCCTTTAAAAGGAATTTCTACAAGAGTAAGCTGGATGATTGCCTCATTGAACAAAAACATATCTTGAATACTGCCTCCTTCTCTATTTGTGTTATGTGGATACCTGACATAATTGAAATCCCCTTGTACCAACAAGTTCACATCATCATCCAATGGAATATTTTCAAACCAATTGATAAAGTTCAGTCTAGCCTGAAGGTAGGTCCATATATGTTAGTTATTATACAATGTTTCCCTGAATGAGTGGAAGTGAATTTGAGTATGAAAAATCTACTTAGTGAACATATGCTCATTCCAAGCAACTAACAGACCCCATAAGCACCATAGAAGGAAGGAAGTCAAATTGCTATATTCTTCTAGGACATATTTTTTTATGGTAAGTACTGGCAAAATTTTCTCTCTTAGTTTCCTATATACAGATAATAAAGCATGCATATTTATTAATTTTATTAGAGAAAGTTGTCCATTTGTTATCGTCATTGGTTCCTCTGATATTCAAGTTTAATATGTTCCAATTTCTAGCCATGATCAACACGAGCATAATATAGGTAGTCTAGAGGCAACATCTCGTACATCTAATACCCATGTCCGCTTAATAGAATAATAGTGCCATGACAAGCAATGATGCTAAAATAGAATAGTCAACCATAGAAATTGAGTAGACCCTTATTATAGACATAAAAAGGTGCAAGATCATTAGCTTGACAAATCTAATAATTAGTTCTGGCTCTTGCTATGCCCTTTGGAGTTCCTGGAGCTATATTTTGTAGCAGTTGCGCCCTTCATCTTGTTGGATATTGTGGAAAGCTTGTCCTCAGAGGTTCCTTATACATTGACCATGCAAAATGTAGTATTCAAGTTCTTAACTACTTAATCAGAAATAGGGGGTAGAATAGCATGGAATGCAACCACACAAACAAGTTTTTTTGAATCCCTTATTAAGAGACTGAAATCTGCAACTCCTCCTTACCTCTATCTCCACCAGAGGGATTTTATCCTTTCTCTTCCTCTTAATATGAATGGAAGATGCAGTGTTCTCTGCCATAGAGGTAGACAGGTCAGTGGGAGTGGAGATGTTTTCATGGTCCAACACACCTTGTTGATAGAGTTTTGGAGAGCAGTTGGGAGCCTGGTCAGATGGGCAACAATCAAGAATAGCAAATGGCTTAAAGATGTATTTGTTAGAGCCTTGAATAATGAGATCTAGGACTTTAGAGACTCATAATTTTTGTTTTGATTGGAATTCTAATAAACTCCTTAGCCCATTCAAATTTATTTGGAGAAAAAGGGCAACTGTGAGAAATTTGACCCACTCAATGGGGACATGGATTACCTCCTTACTGTCAGGGTGTGGAGCAAAGTGTTTTTGCCAAATGAAGGCCCCCTCTTTACCAAGCAATGCATCATCATATGTAGCGGGTAAGGGAGCTTTCTCCAAGAGAACTAGATTAACAATAGGATTTGGGAGATGGACGCATCCAATTTGAATATTTTGACAATGCCCTTTATAAATAGGATTAGGAAAGACAGGCGGAGAAGAAAGTTTAGACTGAGATTGCTGACCTGTAATATGAGTTTCAAGTATAAGAGCAGGGGCAGCTTTTCAGTAATTTTCTCACTATTAGACCTCTCTTCTATCATAATAAGAGGTTTAGTGTTGCAAATGTCATCAGTCTCATTCGAAGTCTCCTGAAGCATAGCAGGATCTCCCATGGCAATAGTATGAGTAGGCAAGATGCTAGAATTGGTAGCATCATTGGTGCTGTTAATATTAACAGTACCTCAGTAACCAATGGCTTAGCTTGTGTCAAATGCAGCAACTGCTGAAAAGTGGCAAAGGCCAATAGCTCTGCATAGGGTCTTGGGTTGCAGCCACGTCGAAAGGTTCAGGCTATTGCAGTATAGCAAGTAGGTTTGGAACATTCATAGAGTGTGAAGATGTGTGGTTTATACACTACCTCATTAGGAGCATGTGAAATAAGACTTGGGCCTGATTTTGAAGAGGCCCATGAGCATTGGGATCCACGTGTTCTTACTGAGGCATCCCATCCAACCCAATAATGGCATACAAATCTAGCAGGCCTAGAAAATTGGCCCCAAATGCCCATTAGCAAACTCAGAAGTAGCAACATTTTTGTGTGATG
The DNA here is from genome assembly GCF_018294505.1 of Triticum aestivum. Lineage (NCBI taxonomy): Eukaryota > Viridiplantae > Streptophyta > Magnoliopsida > Poales > Poaceae > Triticum > Triticum aestivum. The sequence goes on along the minus strand of NC_057813.1, from coordinate 283,876,053 downwards.
GAGCAAGTGAAAGTCTGAGATTATTGTTATCATCTCCCGGTGCCACATTCTCCTCAATAACTTGCGCATCATCACCATTAAGTGGTGATATAAGGTCAATTAAGTTTAAGGAATTCACCACCGTGAAATTCCTCAAATAAATTTGAGGGTTATTCTGTGGCATGGCCCAGTGCCCCCAGCTTGGGAGATCAACCTCCTCATCTTCCATCTCCATGTATTGACATTGTCATTATCTGGTGGGTTTTGATGGGCAAAAGCCGACTACATATCAAGATGTGGATTAACCTGGTTGTGGTCAATAGTGTTAACATGCATGTAATCATACTCATGATGTTGCAGGGGACCCAGGAAATTATTATGCTGGTTGGGTGAAAGTTTGCTTGCTGAGGAATGGGGTGGGGATTACCATTAACTAGGATTGGATCTTCGTCAGGTGCTTCTACCCCCAACATGTGTTGTTGGAGAAGGATAATATATACTATCAGAGATTTAGTCCAGAAGTCACCACCTTCCCCTATGACAATGTTGGCTAGAACCGAGTCCCTCCACCCTCATCTTGACCATCAGATTAGCCCTAGTACTTTTATTTCTATTCCACAACAAAAAGTTACCAAAACTTCCAACTGCGTTGTTGATCTCATGGATTCATCTTCTGTCAAAAGGAAACCCACCAAGTAATAGACACACATACCTGTTTAGAGTGAGTTTTCTACACTTCATACCCTCATTGTGTTTCTCATTGTATTTTTGAGGAGGTTAAAACCCTTGGCCTCTGCATCATTGTGATGCACAAAACCATTATTATTAATTACTAAGTAGAGTTGAACAAAGGAACCATGGACAAACCATTACAAGATATGTAATAAACCAATACGATTAAGTCAACTTTTTCTGCAGCAACACCTTCAAGAAGGAAAAATGTCCTCGTGCCATGGTCGCCACATCCGACCGGAGACGACCTGAACAAAGAATTTTTTCAGACTAGCCAACGAAGATCAGTAAAACGACAAGTGGACAACACCTTCAAGAAGGTAACAACGCAAGTTTGTCGCCGTTAAGCCCGACCAATAAAGGTCGAGATAAGTGTTTTCACTCCGGATATGGAGCGATGTTCCTGTCGGCATCTTGATGACGGAACATTCAGTAGTTGTGTCGGTCAGTTTCTAGTTAATTAACTGTTGTATGTTATAAGAACTCCATAACTACAACTATACTCATCCATTTTTATTTACTCGGAAAATTAGCTTTGCCTTCAGTCAAACTTTTTAAAATTTGACCAATATTTTTTTTGTTAATACCTACAATACCAAATCGACACCGCTAGATTAGTCATTGAATATATTACCATGTTATATATATTTGTTGTTGTAAATGTTCACATTATTTTTTATAAATTTGATCAAACTTTATATAATTTGATTTAGGACAAAATTAATATGCAAAGTAAATAAAATTTGAGGGGTATATAGTTTTGGTATACAGATCCATGCTAGATCCATTACCCAGGCACTTCACATTATTGTTAGCACTATTTGGGTACCAGTGTGCATCAAGATGGCAACGGGGATGAAACCCATCGGGTTTTACCGCCCAAACCCATCCCCACAAGAAAATCATAAATCCGTCCCCGTCCCCATTACCGTGCGCGGGGCTAGTTTTTCGCCCGTCCCCTAAACCCATCGGGTTTTCTAAACCCACAGGGAACTCACGTGGAAATTGACATATATAAGGAAACATAGAACCAACAAAGAATAATATTTCGACAACAAAACGAGCATATTTCAGCATCATAACTTGAGGACGTTGAAGTTGGATGGAGGCTTGGGAATCGGATTGGAAAGCCCTCTGCCTCCTCTTCCACGAAGGCCACGACCTGTTGCCCTTTCATTACAACCGCGTGGGGTTGTAGTAGAGAGAGGAAGGCGACGGATGGCTCCAGACTGCGCCGGTGGCACCGACAGCGGCGCCCTTTCACGTGACTTGGGACATGAAGAGGCCACCATGGGGTTCGTCACCGGTGGCGGCGCCCTTTCTCCAGATCAGACCGCCGACGGTGGAGAAGACGTGGAGGGAGTAGGCTCGCCGGCGCAGATCAGTGTCGGCAGATCTTGCAAGATGGGATCGAGCCAGGCGGCGGTTGGAATCCTGGCCTCCTAGGTTTGGGGTTCGGTATTATGTGGGAGAGAGAGAGATGAGGGCTTGAGCGAGGGGGGAGGAGCGAGCGATATTGGCCACCCAGCGAGGGTTTGGTTTGGCCTTCGACGCTGGGGGGTTGGGGGCTCGGTTGCTCAGGCTCGGTAGCTTTGGGTTGGGCCGCGCCGGATCAGTGCTTGGTAAAAAGAATGTATTTTGCCGGGTTTCGGGTTCGGGACTACCGAAACGGGTGCAATCTCGCGAAACGTGTCGGGTTGTATAATATGTCAAACAACAGTCCGCTGAAGATGAAAAGATGCCTATCCCCGTTCCCTAATAGGGTAAAACCCTGCAGGGACACGGGTTTGAGGGCCCATTGCCATTTTGAAGTGTGCATGCATCGCTTACACTGGTTCCAAAACTGTATAAACTAGTCGTACAAATTTGGGGATCCTATCTCACAGTGTAGACTTGGACGCAAATTTAACAATGTAATTTCTCTCTTCTACATTCATTGATGTCTCCTCTGTTTCGGACATTTGTAACTGAACCAGTGAGCACATACTCTAGTAACTTACTGATTTTTATTCGTCACTTAATTTAAGTGATCTCTGGTCTATTGACTTTTTTTTTCTAAAATCAATGCGAGATGAAACATAGAGTAGTTTTAACAGACAAATTCGTCCTCACCTTCGTCCTGTCTTTTGGAGGGGTGCACATGCATGTCCAATGACTAAGGCTAGCCATAGTGGGGTAACATAAATAGTATCATGCACTTGAGACTCGCACACATGCTTATCGAAAAAGGCTTTCGCCCCGCTTTATAAATAGAGCAAGCCGTCAGAGAGCACACATATAAGGACTAGTCCACATATACCCAAATCTCACAATATAGTACAAAGGTTCTGCTGTGGGCACAGCTCAATAAGCCCAAAAATAAAAACCAGAAAAAGTCGGAAGAGGAAAGCGTCTAGTCTGGTTCCGGCGGGGGCGGCGGCGACATACGGACAGCCATCGAGCGGAGGTCGGCGATGAAGGCGGAGATGTCGTCGCGGTCCTGAGTGCGGCTAAGCGGCCGCTAAAGTTGCAAGAAACCCGAAAGTTTGAAGAGAGCGTTAGTAGCCCGTCGAAGAGAGATAGTTATAGTAACATAGGTAGATATCATAACATAATAAATGTGATGCTATTATGTGTCATGCATGGCAATAAATGAGACCACTTATAATACTAATACATTACACTATGCATTATAGAGATAGTAATATAGACTAGTAACATATGCATGTTACTAGTCTAAATTACTCTTCACTATGAGCAGCCTAAAATAGTACTACTACCTTTATCTCTAAAAATGCGAGACGTTTTAATATTTTTAATTAAATTGCCAAAACATTTTATATTTATAAAAAAGGGTGTAGCAATACTTCAAAATTTGAATGAACGAGTGAATTAACAAAAATAACGTCTCATCCCACCGAAAGCGCATCGCCGAAAATCTTAAAATATATTCAGGAATAATGCAAGCACCAGTATTTAAACCGTAGTGGGTTGGGATAGCATTGTCCCTCTAACCATCCGACCACAGGATGGTTCGCAACTCTTATTTTCTAAATGTAAGACATTTTGACACTTTAATTTAAACTGTCAAAATATCTTGTATCTAGGAACACAAAGGGTGTAGTCATACTTCAAAATTTCTAATGAACGAGTGAACTAACAAAATAATAATAATTTATAAACAGAGGCCACTAGCTAATTAAGCTAGGTCAAGGTGCATGCACATCCACGTGTCAGCTGTCAAACGATTTGTCTGATGATGTTCCATTATTTAACTTGTAATTACGAGCTGGTCAACTGAATACGACGCGCACCGATGCTCTGCCCTCCTGTAACCATCCTATAAATACATAGCTCCTTCCATCTCCACACCACGACATTCATGTGCATAGCTTGCTCATCCAATAAGCTATCTATATACTCCCAAATACCAATAGAGATTACGGCCATGGCGATAGTGGGCTTGTCAAATGCCGGCGACCGCCTGCCTGGCAAGAGAGCGGTCGGCGACGACGATGAAGCTGCCGCAGCCGACTACCGCCTCAAAGGCGTGAGGCACCTCTCCGACACCGGCATAACCAGGCTTCCAGGCAGGTACGTCCTGCCGGCCTCGGATCGCCCCGGCCGGAGCGTCAGCGCGGGCACGAGGGTGAAGCTCCCCGTCGTGGACCTCGGGCGCCTCCGCGTGCCCTCAGAGCGAGCCGCCGTGTTGAAAACTCTCGAGGCCGCGTGCCGGGAGTTCGGCTTCTTCCAGGTGGTGAACCACGGCTTGGACGTTGATGGGGCGGCCACCAGGATGCTTGACGTGGCGGCGCGGTTCTTCGAGCTTCCCTTCCAGGATCGCGCGCGGTACATGTCGGCTGATGTCCGCGCGCCCGTTCGGTACGGTACGAGCTTCAACCAGGCCAACGACGCCGTCCTCTGCTGGCGAGACTTCCTCAAGCTCTCCTGCGCGCCGCCGCTGCGGGACGTGGTGCCGTCGTGGCCCGACTCGCCGGCGGACCTCAGGGAGGTGGCGGCTGAGTACGCCTCGGCAAACCGGCGGGTGTTCGTTGAAGTTGTGGAGGCGGCGCTGGAGGCCATGGGTGTCGGAGGGGGTGACGGCGTGATGGAGGAGCTGGCCACGGCTGGTTCGCACATGATGACGGTGAACTGCTACCCGGCGTGCCCGCAGCCAGAGCTGACGCTGGGGATGCCGCCGCACTCCGACTACGGCTTCCTGACGTTGGTACTCCAGGACGACGTGGAGGGCCTCCAGGTTATGCACGGCGGCGAATGGCTCACCGTCGACCCCGTCCCTGGTTCCTTCGTCGTCAACGTCGGCGACCACTTCGAGGTACATACTACGTACATGATACCGTATACACACACCTGCCTATCTAGCTTAGCTACTGAAAAATCAATGCAGCCAAATTATTACATGCATGCAATCCTATACGTTACGTAGGAGTAGTACATGGAATTGACCTACAGTAGAGCTAATCAAGAAGTCAACCTTTTTCAGCCACCATTGGCATGGTTGAAAGGGCATCCATGGTCACGATCTAGTCAAACGCAAAACCAAATACTAGTACACTGGCCAAACAATTAAGGGGCAGTCAACGTTCTCGAGAAATCAAACTAAAGTATGTGATCGGAAGGCACTGTTTATATACAGTATACAATTTTTTCGAGAAAAAGGGTTTCCCCGCTTTGTATACCAAAGCAACCATCCGATACAGCCAACGATAGGTGCTGGGCGGAAACAGCACAAGCACGCCCAAAAGAAAGAAAGAAAAAAAAAGAAAAGAAACAAAATGCCGATAACGGCGGATCGACAAAAACGACGAAGTCTCGCGACCGCTGCGTCCACCGGAGATCGCCCACCAAGCTCCGAGACTCCGAAGCGCCGGTACCAAGCAACACCTCCAAGAAGGGACGCGACGATGGCGACGCTGCTGCTAAGGGTTTCCCCCGGTACACGGCGAGGAGAGAGGAGGAGTAGCCCCGACGCCCTCCAGGAAGGTCCGGTGGTACCCTCAGGCGCCACCTCAGGCACTCCGGAGTTCGCCACCAAACCGACCACCACCCAGCGCCAACACGGACACGAAGCTTCGACGCTGTCTCACCACGGCACCGCGAAGATGGTCTGCACAACGAAGAAGAGGAGCCGGGACTAGGGCAACAACACCGTCGGCATATGGGAGGGCCCCACCTCCACCGTCCATGCCGGTAGCCGACCGGACGCCAAAGCAGGAGCCTACCGGGCCCGTGGACTCACAGGCCCGGCCGGGCCCTCAGAGGCCCGGACAGCTCCCGCCTCCGTGCCGCAGCTGGCACGCCGTCGACGCCGCCGCCCCAGTCCAAGCCGCTCCCCAACCTTCCCATACAGAGAGCGTCGCGTTCGAGCCGGAGCCGACCCGCAAGGACCCAGATGGGGCCCTACGGGCCCAGATCTGGGCCGGGGACGCGCCACCGGCCATCCAGCACCACCGGAGCGCCCCGCCGCCAAGAGGCAGCACCATCGCGGCGAGCGCCGCCGGCCTCCGCCACCAGGACGCCGAGCCGCCACCAGCCGAGCAGCACCGCCGCCTCCTCCCACCCCGGGAAGGAGGAGCGCGCGCGGGGAAGGGACGACCCGCCGCCGCCTACCCCACCCGGCCAGATCCGGGGGCGCCTGCCGGCGGCGGCGGGGGGAGGAACGAAGGGGGGGAGGAGGGAGGGGGTCGCGCGCCGCCCCGGACGCCTCCCGGGGAGACGGCGGAGGCGGCAGGACGAGGAGGAGGGGGGAAAGGAGGGAGGGGCGGGGCGGGGAGCCCGCGCTCGCGCTGGGCGGCGGCGGAAACGGCGGAGCGGGAGCGGGGAAGCGGGGGCGGGGCAGAGGGACGCCGCGCCGGGCGGGCGGCGGCGGCGGGAAGGGCCTAGGGCCCGCCGGCGGCGGGGTGGAACCCTAGCGGGAGCCTAGCGGGGGTGCGGGTGGAACCAGGTCCTTCACGTGAGCGGGTCTAAGTCTAAAGTCTTTGGATTCCAAGGTTATACATTATACAATTAGATAGTGATGCCAAATGCCGATGATTGGCTGCGTACTTTTATGAACGCAAGTCAAAACAAGTGAGCCAAGCACCTTGCTAGCTACTACTAGCTCTCTAGATGCATGATGTATCGATGTTGTAGCCCTCGGTGTATATATGTATCGATATATACTTTAGCTTATCCTAGCTACCAGTAGGTATTAGTATTGGTGCCTTGATTAATTTCCTGAATCAATACTAGTATCAGTCCAGCTGACAGACACTCCACGCGCATGCGCGTCCCCTTCACATGCTACGTACTCACGATTTTGCGGAGCCATCATGTTCCGTTGTCGCTGATAATCTAGACATATACTTACATATATGAATAAAAATTAAATTTATTTTTAAGGCTCGGCCTAGTCTTAAGTACCCAACGGCAGCCAGGGGTCTGGATTTTTTTAATTAGTCTTGCAATCAACATTGAACAAATGGCTGACAGATGGACATTTTTGGTGCACAGATATACAGCAACGGCCGGTATAAGAGCGTGCTGCACCGGGTGGGCGTGAACTCGACGCGCCCCCGCATCTCGGTTGCGTCGTTCCACAGCGTGGGGGCGGAGCGGGTGGTCGGGCCGGCGGCGGAGCTCCTCGACCAGGGCCGCGGCGGGCAACCACGGTGGTATATGGACACCGACTTCGCCACCTTCCTGGCTTACCTAGCCTCTGCCGAGGGCAAGCACAAGACCTTCCTGCAGTCAAGGAGTCTCGCCTTCGCCTGACGTCCACTTTTGATGCCTCAACATCGATTTCATTGACCTTTGCGTGCATGCTGTATTTCCTTAGGGAATCAGGGTAAAAGCCAACACCCCATACCACACCTGCTAGCTTGGCTTTGACTTGTACAGTCCCTGGTGATTTTTCTACGTGTAATCTGAATTATGTGGCATGGAAGATGTACCGGATGGGGAGAATATCACATGATACCAACACTTATATGCTCCCATGATACCAATTCAAAAAATTTAAATTTAAGTGTGTCAAAAAATTTCGAAAAAAATCATAGATGTTCTCAACATATGTGTCTACAAGCCCTAAAAAAAATCAGATCGAAAATTCGATATACATATTGAGAAACAAAAAAGACAAATCTGTTGTGAATAGTGTAGTTTTTCTACACTATTCATGTTTTGTCTTTATTAACACTATTCATGCTGAATTTGTCTTTTTTGTTTCACATTATACAATTTGAATTTGGATCTGATTTGTTAGGGCTTGTAGACACATATGTTGAGAATATCTATGATTTTTTTCAAAAATTTTTGACACATTTAAATTTGAATTTTCCAAATTGGTATCATGGGAGCATATAAGTGTTGGTATCATGTGATATTCTCCCGTACCGGATGCACGCACATGCATGCTCTGTTTATCTACATGTTAGTTTGGACCGATTCATCTATATTTCCATCAGTTGATCGTAAGCAATTTTTTTTTTACATCAATCGTAAGCAAATGTTCAAATCAACAAAGGGGAAAGAACTGAGATGAGGACTCCAACACACTAAGGCCTCATGTGGTGCATCGGGCAATAGCCGAGATCCTTGTCAATTTCTTGGCTAGTTCCCATGTTTTTTTTTACCCCGGTGACCGTAGAACAATTGCTCTACGGTATTTTTCATTAATTAATAAATATGTACAAGTACAATAAATATGGTACAATCATCCAATACCAGCTCTAGGGATCATGATCATAAAATCAAGTTACATGTTATGTTCTATCCATGTTCTACTCTTATCTGCCTTATTCTGTTTGGCTCTGATCTGCCCTCTTTCAAATAATTCACCCACCCTGCAAAATATATTGCTGCAGAGTTAAAGATCTTGTCATTTCTAATGGACCAAAGGGTCCCACCTGCGGCTGGTGAGCCCCCTCCCCCGTCCGCGCCGCGGCTGACAGCTCCCCTCCCCCCCCGTCGGTGGGGGTGGAGATCCGTGGTCGCACTCGTTCCCGCACCGCGGCCCTCCGTGCTCAAAGCGCCTCTCGTGTTCTAGGGTCAAGCAGCCCCCCGATGGAGCCTTAGTGCGTGCATTATTCTGGAACATCCGCAGTTTCAGCCATGATGGCCGACGCCGCCAACTTGTGGAGTACATGCGGGAGGATCACATTGACATAGTTGCCATTCAAGAAACCATGCGTCTCGAATTCTCGCTCCCTGAGCTTGACAGTCTGAGCTCCCACCTCTTTGCGTGGCATTGGCTCCCTTCTAGTGGGAGCGCCGGACACTCGGGGTGGCATCCTCTTAGTCGTGAAGGATGCCACCTTTGAGGTGGGTAGCATGGATCGAGGGGAATTCTTTGTTAGCATGGAGCTGTTCGAGAGATCTCTCAACTTCAAGTGGGAGGTCATCATCGTCTACGGGCCTGCTGACCATAGTCGGTCGGCTGCCTTCCTAGATGAGCTCCACCGGAAGATCTCCGCAGCCTCCCTTCCGGTGGTGGTGGGAGGCGATTTTAACCACCTGCGCGTGGCGGAAGACAAGAGCAATGACAATGTCTGCTTTGGGCGGATGCAAATGTTCAATGACTTCATTGCTGATCTCGGTCTTCGCGAGATTGATAGGATTGGTGCCAGGTTCACCTGGACCAACCGGCAAGCCTCCCTGACCTAGTCCGTCCTGGACCGGGTCCTAATATCCCCAGATTGGGACATCTGCTGCCCCTTAGCCTCCCTTCGCGCCATCACGAGGATTGGCTCGGATCATGTTTCCCTTCTCCTCTCTTCTGCCGACGAGCGTCCGCCAGTCACCCCTCGATTCCGGTTTGACACCTTCTGGCTCTCCGAGACCGGGTTTATCGAGGCCGTGGGCGCTCGGTGGATTGAGGCTCGCGCCCACCCCCACCCCTCCCCCCTTCGGCCATTGCCTCGTGGCACTTCTGCGCGAAACATGGGCGGCAGTTCATGAAGGGATGGAATGCTAATATGGGGCGTGACCTCCGGGAGCGCAAGAAGGCGTTGTTATCCGCGATCCAGGCCCTTGACTTGCGTGCTGACGCGGTGGGTCTTTCTTCGAACGAGTGGCTCTCCCGTTATGACCTGGAAGACCAGCTCTCCGTGATCTACACCGATGAGGAGGCCTATTGGCGCCTCCGTGGTGCCGAGAAATGGGTCTTGAAAGGCGACGCGAATACGGCATACTTCCAGGCCATCGCCAACGGACACCGTAGACGCAACACCATCCCTCTCTTGTGGGATGGTGAGACTCTCCTTCAGGACCCTCGCGACATCCGGTCCCACGTCGACGGTTTCTGTAGATCCTTATTCTCTGCCGTTCCTAGAAGCGGCATCTCTCTCGCCCCCGATTGCTGGTCTGGTCCCCAGTTGGTGTCTGCCTCGGAGAACGTGGACCTTATGGTCCCTTCTCCGAGCAAGAGGTCTGGGATGCCATCAAGGGCATGAACCCATCCTTGGCGCCGGGTCCGGATGGCCTCTCAGTTAAATTTTTCCAGACCTTCTGGAACGTGATTAAACCGGAGGTCATGGCCATCTTTGACGAGTTCTACGTTGGCTCCATTGATCTCGGGCGTCTCAATTACGGGATCATCTCTCTCATTCCCAAGGTCCCTGGGGCGTCCGACATCCGCTAGTTTCGCCCGATCACGGTTATTAATGTGATCTTCCAGATCCTGGCCAAAGGGTACGCCAATAGGATGACAATGCTGGCAGACCGTGTGACTCACCCCAACTAGTCGGCCTTCATTAAGGGACGTTACATTCTGGATGGGTCCTTGTTCTTCATGAAGTCCTCCATGAGGTCCGCGTCAAACACCTCAAGGCGGTTTTTCTGAAGATTGACTTCCACAAGGCCTACGATACGATTAGCTGGTCCTTCCTCCGGGAGGTCCTTCTTCGGAAGGGCTTTGACGACCGGTGGATTACTAGAGTCATGCAAATGGTCTCTTGCGGTCGCACGGCCGTGAAAATCAACGGTGAGATTGGCCCTTTCTTCCCCACCCTCTGTGGGGGTTCGACAAGGAAACCCCTTCTCCCCGTTCTTGTTCAATATGGTCGTGGACGCGCTTGCCTCCATTCTTGATAAGGCAAAAGCCACTGGCCATATTGGTGGGATTACTCCCCACCTTGCCGGTGGTTCCGGGATCTCCATCCTCCAGTATGCTGACGACACTATCATCATGGTCGAAGGCTCAGAGACGAACATCTCCAACCTCAAGTTCCTCCTTCTGTGCTTCCAATAGATGTCGGGCCTCAAGATCAACTTTGACAAGAGTGATGTTATGGTGATGGGGTACTCCCCCTCAGAGTCTTTGGCCATTGCTAATAGACTTAATTGCCGCCCGGGCTCCTTCCCCACTACTTACCTGGGGACGCCCATTAGTAACTCCCGGCTCACCGTCGCGGACTTGTGCCCATCCGTGGCCAAGCTCCAAATGCGCATCGAGCCCTGGCAGGGAAGGTGGCTGTCCAAGGCGGCCCGGACTATTCTCATCAACTCCTCTCTCTCCAGTCTCCTCTTGTTTCTCATGAGCTTCTACAGTCTCCACGAGACCCTTCACCAGGAGATCGCCAAGGTCCACTCCCGCTTTTAATGGGCGGACGACAATGACAGGCAGAAGTACCATATGGTCAGCTGGCCTGATATCTGCAAGCCCAGGGAGCAAGGTGGCTTGGGCATCATGTGCTCTAAATGGATGAATATCACCCTTCTCTTCCGTTGGCTCTGGCGCATCTCGCAGGGTCGCGGTGACCTCTGGCTTGACATAATCTGGAACAAATACTTGCGCGGCCAGCCCCTCTCCTTCTGCTAGAAATCTGGCGGATCTCAGTTTTGGCAGTCGATTGTCCAAATTCTCCTGGTCCTCCGTATCGGGACCTCCATTTCGGTGGGATCCGAAGTATCGACGCTCTTCCAGTTTGATCGCTGGGCAGGGTACACTCCCTTTGTGGCTCGCTTTCCCGGCCTCTTCGCTATCTCCGTCGATCCAATGATTTCTGTTGATAGGGCCCTTCTTGACTTAGGGCGCCTTGCCTTTTGATGGCCTTTTGGTCCCTGGGAATCCGCCACCTGGTGTGAGTTGCTTGACTATGTTTCTCTCCACGAGCCAATGGTGGATGGAGGCCCTGACCTGGTGCGCTGGCGCCTTGAACCTTCGGGTCAATTCTCCACCAAGTCACTATACCTGGCCATCGCCCCATCTTCTGCCCCCCCTATCGATGGTGTGGTCCATCCGCTTGCCCGTGAAGATCTGTATCTTCATGTGGCAATGGATTCGCGGTCGGGTTCCGTCCGGAGTGGAGGTGCGCAAGCGAAATGGCCCGGGTACTAGCATCTGCCCGCTCTGTGGGTTACCGAAGACTCGAACCACATTTTCTTCTCCTGCATTTCCGCCCAGTTCCTTTGGAGCTACTTTCGCGGAGCGGTCGGTGGAAATTGATGCCACACCAACTTCCTGGACCTATTTGCCGAACTCCAGATGTCGCCCTTGACTTCTCGCCACATTAGGTGGCTTGAGATTGGGGTTCTCGCCTGGACCCTCTAGACCGTCCGCAATAATCTTGTGATTCAGCGCACTCCTCTTCGACGGGCTACTGACGCTCTTTTCAAACTCTCGGGTTTCTTGCAGCCTTGGCGGCCGCTTAGACGCCCCCGGGACCATGACGCCATCTCAGCCTTCATCGCCGACCTCCGCTCGATGGTTGTCCGCTTGTCGTCGCCGCCCCTGCCGCCTCCTTCGGAACCAGACTAGGCGCTTTCTCCATCCGGCGTGTTCTGTTTTTTATTTCCTGGGCTTGTTGAGCTGTGCCCTCAGCAGAACCTATGTACTTTGTTGTGAGACTTGGGTGTGTGTGCGTGTGTGTACTTGACTTTGTTTGTGTGCTCTTTGGCGGTTTGCTTTATTTATAAAGTGGGGCGAAAGCCTTTTTCGGTAATGGACCAAAGGCTCCAGCAACTCATGATCAAATATCTAGTACAATGTCCCTTTGTAGGTGAGAAATGGAAAGTTGTATTTCATCAAGTGCAGAGATACCCCACATTCTGTTTGGTATGATGTGGTCCGAGCAAAAGAGTACAAATGGGTAGTTCCAAAAAAGATGGGTTGAGGTTTCTCGGTATTATTAGAGGAAAAATGCAATTATAGCTTTCTAGATGCATATTCTTTCGTTGGAGCAGGTTTCTGGTGTTAATTCTTTCGGTCGTGAAGTAGAAGCCAGACGAAGATCTTATGTTTGAGCCTAGAAAAGGTTTTCCAAAGGTCCTTGAATATGTTATGTGTTGTCACTACAAAAAAAGACACATCCGTGACATTTTGGCTGAATGATTTTTTTTCTGTCATGCTTATGACACTTCTATGACGATAATTGTGACAAAACCCGGTATCATCATAGATGTGGTGGGCTCCTACTTCTATGACAAAAAATCATGACAGAAAATGGGCTTTTCGTCCTGGGCGGGCCGCAGACGCAGCTGCATGACATTCTTTGGGCCGTCCATTACGGAAAAAACTATGGTAGAAGCTAGGGCGAGGAAAATATCGAAGAGTTTATGGTTACTGTGGGTGATCGGGGGCCGAGCGATGCGTGTTTCTCTCGTACACGTACGTGCGTGGGTGCGAGGTGTTGGGCTCTAACTGAACCCGAGCGAGACGTCCGCCTACTGAACCCGAGCGATTGCACTGCAGGCTACGCGATACTGAACCAGAGCGATCGATTTATCTGGCTGTTAACTGAACCCGATCGAGCGATTCCATAGCTACTGCTGCTAACTAAAGCCAATTGAACCCTGGTGCCTCCTTCCCTTGATGAACAGTGAGCGTTGTTGGGGGGATTTGGATGAACAGTTCCCGGTGTGGGGTTGGATGAAAAGGACCCATGGTAGTAGAGGTCGTTGCCACTGGATGAACAGGACCCGGATCGAGCCGGTTGGGGGTGGATGAACAAGACCCCGTGGAGGGATGGATGAACAAGACCCCATGGAGGGCTGGTTGAACAGTAGCCGGTGGAGGGCTGGATGAACAGTAGCCCATGGAGGGGTGGTTGAACAGGACCCCGTGGAGAGGGCTGGTTGAACAGTAGCCAGTGGAGGAGCGGTGGAGGCTGGATGAACATGAGCCCGTGGATGAACAGTTGCAGGTGGAGGCTGGAGGAGGTTGACGGTGGATAAATAGTAGCCTGTGGAGGCAGTTAACGGCGGAGATGAACAGTATCCCGTGGAGCCACGTTTTGCGGTACGCCACACCCTTCCTGATGAACAGGGCCCCCGTTTCGACCGTAGCGCTCCAGCACAAGTCCGTTTCCTCCATTTTGCGGTATGCCACACTCCTCCCGATCACCAGGACCCCGTTTCTACCGTAGGAGGTCCAAGGGAAGTCCGTTTCCTCCGTTTTGCGGTATGCCATACCCCTCCCGATGAACAAGATCTCGTTTTGATCGTGGCCAGTCGAACACAAGGCCATTTCCTCCGTTCCGCGGTACGCCAGGCCTCATTTCGATCGGCTGTTCTATCCAAGCCGGTTGGCTCCCAATAAACACGACGACGATGCAGTTTCTCCGTTCCGACCCAGCCATGTACATGAGCCCTGGCCATAAGTGTGCGCGAGTAGGCATTCGAGACCCTGTCCGTATGTACGTGGTCGTATTTACTTTCTTGCACCCTAGCCGCTGTATGTACGTGTACACGATATTAACGGGACTGCGTGACATGCTACGTGCGCCTCTACTATGACACGTTTGCTTCCTTACACGGTCACGGTTCATCACTGCAGCCTGCAGACAGACCGATCGACCAGTATGTATGTACACGTTCGTGACCTGAATGACAACCCTAAGTACGCTTCGACCAGGTGGGTCCCGACTGTCAGGCACTTCCTTGCGTGCGAAGATGTAGCTGGTGGGTCCCAACAGTCCGGGGGCGAATCATTTTATTTGCCCGTAATATGGACACATTTCCTTGTGTGCGAAAATGTAGTTGGTTGGTCGCAGCAGTCAGGGGGGAAACATTTTTTTTTGTGAAATACGGTGGCCCGTCTGGTGGGTCCTTGCTGTTAGGAGGAGGAATCATTATTTTCCGCGTAATAAGGAGGCACTTTCCTTGCTGCTGTCATGGACCCAGCTATCAGCCTCTCCACGTACAGTACTCTTCCGATGGAAGTCGTTCCTTGACCACGTTGACCACGCCACGCTGAGAGCAGCAGGGCGATGGACGATGGCGAGGCCTAGGAAGGGGACGATGCAGAGCTAGGGAAGAGCGGCAGCTGATGCCCACGCGGAGAGGAGTACGAGGGTTCACTGGTTCAACTATGGTGTGAGGCTGCCATCGCCACAGAATAACAGGGGGTGTGGGTGAGTAGAGGGATGGCCTGGCCAGCGGTAGGAGTAGTAGGAGGCGGTGAGGCCTCCACGGCAGCACAGCCTGCCACGGGAGGTAGGAGCAGACGGCACGACCGGTGCTGCTTTGGGTGGCTGGAGCAAGAAGACCAGAGGTTGAAGAAGCACTACGGCCGTTGGGTGGACATCGTACGGTCACTAGATCTATAATCGTTCATATTGACTAAGTTGACAAAGCCCTCCGTCCGTGTCAACTTAGTAGGCCCACAAGTCAGCCTCCCATATGGTGGGTCCCAGCTAGCAGGGGGAGTATTCATTTTTGTGTGTGTAATAAGGAAGCACTTCCTTGCGTCCAACGACATAGCTGGTGGGTCCGAGCTGTCAGCGGCGGGAACGTTTTTTCGTGAAATACAGAGGCCCTTCCGGTGGGTCCTAGATGTCAGGTGGAGGAATCATTATTTTGTGCGTAATAAGGAGGCATTTCCTTGTGTGCGGCCGCGGACCCAGCTGTCAGCCTCTCCACATATAGTCCACTTCCGATGGATGTCGTTCGTTGACCATGTTGACCCCACCGTGCCGAGAGCACTAGGGTGGTGGACGATGGCGAGGTCTACGAAGGAAACGACACGGAGCCGGGGAAGACACGACAGTGGCTGCCCACGCGGTGGGGAGTACGAGGGTTGACTGGTTCGGCTCCCGTCACTGGAAAATAACACGAGGTGTGGGTGAGTAGAGGGATATACAGGCCAGGGATGCGAGTATGGTTGGGCCATGAGGCCTGCCAGGCAGCACAGCCCGCCACGGGAGGCGGGAGCAGGCGGTTCTGCCGACACTGGTTTGGGCGGCTGGAGCAGGAAGATCAGAGACTGAAGAAACACGATTGCCGTTAGATTGACATCTAACGTTCCAACACTGGTAGAGTCGATTGTTAACTAAGTTTCTTTTTTCGAGAAACCTTGTGTATGCATGAACTTAGTAGGCCCACAAGTTAGCCTCCAAATCTATGGCACACACATAGAGCCCATTTGCTATTTTTTTAACAATTTCCAGCCCATTTGCTAATTCTTATGTAATTTATTACAACCCATTTTCTGCCCTGTACCACGGTCAAAAAGTTCAACCTTATTTTGCATATTTTGGTGGAGTCCGAACTGTTGTAATCCCGAAATGATAAACATTTTTTAAGAACTTATTGATTTGCCAAAAAAATCGTTTTCTTCTTGTAAGCAAATAAGACGTGGGACAATTGAGTTGGTTTAAGGGAAAACCAGTCGTAAAAAAAATCAGCGCTCGGAGGGAAAACAAAAAAAATAAGGATGTAAATATGAAAAGGGAACTTTATGTATTTTCAATATAATGATACGTGTATATGAACTAGTAAAACTATAGGTAGATGTTAGAAAACGGATGTAGGACATGGCTTTTCAAGAGGAAAATAGAACTAGGCTGTGTGTTTGATTCGGTAAAAAAACTGCATGCGGATGTTGTAAGACAAAATATAACTAACGATGGCGGGCCAGAGGCCAGTAGATACCTGCTGGATCTTTGTGCTCCGTTGTCGTCATGGCTGGGCCTGTTAAAAACAAAACCAAGCCTCAATAAATGAGAGAATTCTGCAAGTACAGACTGATAGCTGGGATGCATCAGGTATATTGTTTTTTCATCGTGATAATAAGTGCATGCACTTGTTTCAAAAAATATGGAGAACTGGGAATTCAAACTGCAGGTGCTTATGCTACCCATCGAATAAAAATAAGGTGCATGAAAATTCGTTTCGAAACAAATGATTCAGCTTTATATCCATGTCGACCCTCCACATGATGGTTGGAAGAAAATGCCAAGTTCATACCATAAGATCGTTAACAACAATACCAACTTGCGGACGACAAGGTATTACAAGTACCAATACCAAACTAAGTTATAATCTTTTTAGTCCTGGCCCTAGTGTTCGTCTGGTAGCAAATATTGCAGAGAACCAGCTCCTGCTCCTTCTCTTGCTTCAGGTCCCCGAGGTGGTACTGGTGCATCATCCAGTTGGTCCTTTGCTGGTCAAAGTTCTTGTTGGTGTGCAGCACTAGAACCTTTTTGCTGCCCGTCTGCCGGCCGTTGACCATTACCGACAAGGTATTGCCGGTCTTGTGCCACATCGTGTGCAGGCCGCACTCTGACTGTATCTTGCAACGCATCCACATGCCCCTTTTGAACACCCTGGAATTGCGCTAGAAGAAATTCTTGCTTAGGCCACTCAGTGTGATACCTGCAGTATTGTCGAATACAGGTTTTAGTGTACGTAGTTGGCATTTTCGTAACATCTTTGGCATGTTGCGGTCACTTGTTTCACTTTTTATTAACTGTCAAATTGTAATTGGTTCACTAGGTCTACATCTAAAAAGAAAAATAGAGCTATAAACAAAGTAATATGTTTGTGCAAGTAGATGGCTGATCGGTGTCTTACCTGGAAGTTTCTTAGGATGGGTGTAGCATATGTCGTGCTCGCTGTCGATGGTTGGTATGAACAAATCAATGAGAGGGTGAGATCTCGCGCTGTTAGCACTCACTTTGGCCTCAAGGTGCTCTATCAGCTCCTGATCCATGGGATCGAACTTGACGCTAGCCGTCAGCACCGGCCAATCCTTCTTGGACTTGCATCGGTTAATTCCAGTTATATGGTACTCAATGTATGATCAATGACTGTTTTTAAGTGTAAGATGAAAGATTTCGAAAGATAAGTGGTACTCCAAATCTGAAGTCCACAATACCCAAACACACCGCCGGGATTCTTGTGTCACCTCATGCGCAGCGTGTTGTCACGTCAATTCAGTGTGTGGACATGATGAATAATTTGACCGATGTATACTAGTACTGCTACTGTACTACTTACTAGTCGTATTTAGTGTCACATTTTAACCATAGGTTTAATTAACAAGTACGCACTTGAAGCCTAATTGATATATATATATATATATATATATATATATATATATATATATAATCCTAAAAAAGTTCTCAAAACTAACAAGTACGCACTTGAAAGATTTCGAAAGATAAGTGTGTGGACATAGGATTTTCTACAATAGCTTGCCACAGAACTAGTTAAGGTTTTCAACGGTTTAAAAGTTCTCAAAAATCCTGAAAAAAGTACTGAATCAACACACCTATAATATAACATGATCCAACGGATGGATCGAAAAATATGACTGCATGTGTCCTGGACAAAAAGAACAAATGTTTCAATATATATTGATCCTGCAGTGAGCTGAAATGCTTGTTTTTTCCGCTGAGGACACATAAATGCATATTTTCACAATCACACCGTTGGATCATCTTATTATATTAGAGTGAGGTTCCCCTATTTATTTCATATTTTTTACTTACTTTAAAACCCCTAAATTTTTAGCAAGCCTTAACTAGTTATGTGGCAATCTATGATAGACACGGTTTTACCTATATATATATGGCTTCTGCACAACATCTCCATCATCATTATCAGTACATCCTACACAGGTGAGTTAGGGTGCACTTGATCCTAGAAAGGTATCTATCCTGCAAACCAGAGGAGTGCTTCAAACTAACAACAATACATAATACCCAACAAAAGAGGGTCGTGCTACAGCAGCAAGATACATTTGCTGTTGGAATGTACCACATCGCCGCATGTCGGGTTTGCAAAGGCCATCCATCGCATGGAAGCTTGCTGCCTTTCACACACTGAAGATTATCTAGCAACAAGCTGTGTCGACGAATCTCTGGATATGATGATTCATGAAACCCATGGTATGATGTGTAAACACAGTTCCTCCTGGCGAATGGAAGTTGCATAGCACGGTAATCATCGCCGGTGATATGATCGATGATTGGTTGGATGATCTTATAATTGAGCCCGAGGAACATGTAGTGGTTGTTAAGGCTGTAAACCCACCTCTAGTTGAATACGCCTGGCCCGACGGAGCTGGGATCTTCCTCGAACACGAAGCAGCCATAGCCATCAATGTCACGAACGCCCTAGGCATTGTACTGCATGTGGTTTAATGTAATAGTTTGGTCAATTTGGTACGTGCGAATGAGTATCAAATGACCGCTGTCAGCTGAACGAGCAATAAACCACCACCCATCGGCTGGTATGATTCTAGGTCCTGGAATCATGAAGGCCAGCGCATTTGCGTCTGCTGCAACAATTCAAATTGAAGACCAAAAGGACAAAAATAAACAATCACGTTGAGAGCATGTGTGGAACTAAGATTATTATAACAATGACACATATAATAGCAATGTTGTGGTCATAATCATACCCCAAGTTAAAAAAGTAAGCCAATGGCTTTCATATTCTAGCAATATGTCATGGTTCAAACATCATGTAATAATGAGAGGAAAACAGCTATGACAGGGCCTACTCATATTCTACCATAGCACTTACTACTGTCCCATATCAACTCTAAGCAATAACATATGTTGTTATAAAAATCTTGGAAATGAGAGTAACATATAACAATCATGAGGTTATGCTTATAATATCTATCCTAACAATCATTAGATGCCAATTGTTCTCATATCAACTCTAAGAATAACATGTGTGATCATAAAAATCTAGGAAATGAGAGGAACATATATCAATGATGTGGCTATAGACATACTATCTATTCTAAATTTGTAACAATGAACATGCATTCATATTCATAAGGTAAAGATGAGATGAGATAGAACAATTACATGACGATAGATTCCACCAGTATAGTTGTCCAATCTGTGCGTCAACACTATAGCAATGTTGCCTCAACAGGATTGACGATGAGCCATAACCATGTATGGCGACCGGATTCCAGATAGATTAATCCCATGTTGAACAAGCGAATGAGCTTGTAATTCATGTAGTCTTCTGATGGTGTGGGTGTTGGTGTCAAAACCGACGGATCTCGGGTAGGGGGTCCCGAACTGTGCGTCTAAGGCTAATGGTAACAGGAGGCGGGGGATACAATGTTTACCCAGGTTCGGGCCCTCTTGATGGAGGTAATACCCTACTTCCTGCTTGATTGATCTTGATGATATGAGTATTACAAGAGTTGATCTACCACGAGATCGTAAAGGCTAAACCCTAGAAGCTAGCCTATGATTATGATTGTTCTTGTCCTATGGACTAAACCCTCCGGTTTATATAGACACCGGAGGTGGCTAGGGTTACACAGAGTCGGTTACAGAGAAGGAGATCTACATATCCGAATAGCCAAGCTTGCCTTCCACGCAAAGGAGAGTCCGACCCAGACACGGGACGACGTCTTCAATCTTGTATCTTCATAGTCCAATAGTCTGGCACAAGTACATAGTCCGGCTGTCTGAGGACCCCCTAATCCAGGACTCCCTCAGTAGCCCCTGAACGAGGCTTCAATGATGACGAGTCTGGCACGCAGATTGTCTTCGGCATTGCAAGGCGGGTTCTTCTCCAAAATCCCTGAGTACCAGTTGTAACGACCAGTGTCCGGTTTCCCATTAATGTTGCACTCCTTGGCTTCTGTACCTTAATAATGGCAGTCTCCACGTGTCGAGTGAATGCGAGAAGTCGGGGCATTTTTACATTTGCCACCCTGACCATGTAGGTAAATTGTCTACTAAAGAGACATGGATCCTCAGATCCAAATCACACCATCTTCCCCCAGCGAGGATCCATCAGAGCGCGCCCGAAAAAAGCCATCCCATCATGGCCGAAGCTCCTCCTCTCACTCCCATAGCGCTAAGCCAGGTGATTGGGAGAAGTGTTCTATATCCCATGGCCGATTGGTGGAGTTGCAGACCCAGGGGTTTCTCCCGCCTGCATATCTGGTCCCCGTTCGAGCCGGACTAGCCACTTACAATGGCGGGGAGCAAGCAGAGAGTTTCCCCAACCCATCCAGGGGAGAGCGAGTATGCCTTGTCCCTTACTTGCTGAGGGGCCTCGGAATTCCAATCCATCCGTTCCTCTGCGGGCTCCTTGAGTACTACGGCCTCCAGCTGCATAACTTCACTCCTGCCTCCATACTGCACGTCATAGGTTATGTCACCCTTTGTGAGCTATTTCTGGGCTGCGAAGCTCATTTCGAGCTATGGAAGAGGCTATTCTGCCTCATCCACCGCACTCAGGAGGGATCAATATATCAAGTGGGCGGAGCTGAAATATGGCGCATCGCCGGGACCGAATATCTATCTGGGACTCCGAAGAAGACATCCGAGTACTGGCGTTCAGAGTGGTTCTATATGGAGGACGTCCCCCTTCCGGATCCTATCCGGATGGGCCTTCCTGAGTTTACCAACGCCCCACTGAAGAAATGCCACAGCTGGCGTCCCCGGAGCCCCCAGGAGAAAGATAACAGAGAGGCCCTTTATCTGATGGGCAGGATAAAAACGCTAGCCAAATCTGGATTGACAATAATCGAGGTTATGTCAACTTGCATAATGCGGGGGGTGCAGCCACTGGAGTATCAGGGGAAACCCATGTGGCACTTCAATGGAGAAGACGATGCCACCCGCTGCAGTCGTAAAGGTCCGGACTCCGCCACCGCTCTGGCGAAAATACTGTCCGATTTGTATAAAGGAGAAGAAGAGGAGTTCACCCGCATTAAGCCACGTGATGAATTTTCCATGTACAACCCCCCTAGCTGGGTGATCTGCTATCCTTTACTCAACTCTGTTCATTCCTGCATTCTATCATCACAAATATTTACATTGCTAATTCATAGCAGGAACTGCGAAAAGCTGTGAGGGAGGTCCACAGCCCATCTCCACAGCCAGAGGACCCCAACCGGGGCCTCGACCCCGGACTTGAAGAAGATCCAGACATATTTGTGGAGCTCGTCGACAGGACGTTTTACCAGTTAAGCTGTGATGGTGCCTTGGTGGCCATCATAGCTGATTATCTTGGCCTACTCCCTGCATCACATGTAAGTAAAACCGGAGTCCTAACTTCCAAGAAGGATCCCTTCTTTGCGCCTTACCCACCGCACATGTATTGCATTTTACAGTGACGGCCATCGGGGCGCCGTGCCGAACCCACGGTGACTCGCCAACAAGGGGCACCAAAGCTGGGTAGGCTTAAAAGGAAGGTGGTCAGGACCGAGACGCCGTCATAGAGGTATGATTAAAAACCTGCGCCGTGATTATCGTCTTTAAAATATAACAATGTCCATGGTCCCCTGGCAGAAAAAGCGCTCGCCGGACTGTGTCTGGAGAGCCTGCCGGCCATGCCTCCACCAGCCGGACTTCAGAGTCGGACTCAGGGGTGGAGGCTAACGCGGGGACAATGCCGGACGGTCCTCCTACAGAGGATGCAGGTAGAATATCCGCTACAAATTCCGAAGTGGAGAGCGCCATGAATCACAGGCGTCGATGGGCCGTACTCCGCGACCCTAATTTCTCCGAAGAGGCGTTCAATGCCTTCAACTCAGGAGACGCGTACATCCGTGCTACTCAAGGTGGTCTTGCGAGACCCACGGGCCAGTATTTAAAGGATATACGGGTAAGAAAATCTCATAATTATGTATATCAGTAGCCCCTGAGACTTGAAACAGTTGGCACAACTGATTTAAGGATCATTGTATGCATAGGTTCTTACAGAGAAGAACACCCATTTGTCCCAAGAGCTGGAGGAGTGCAAAGCCTAGCTAAGGGCCACAGTTTCCAGAATGGAGGAATCTATGAAGGCCTCATCTGGTAATACTTATCTCAAAAAGAATGTAATGACGTGTACCCGTTAGTATTTGGCATGTTTGTGAATCTAACAATAGATTCTGCATATAATCCCGGAGGGAATCCGGGGATCGTACAAGGGGATGAGCAACAAGCTAAATGACAACTAGAGGCTGGCGAGCGTGTGCTTAGACGGGTTAGGCGGGAGAAAAATGATCTCCAAGATGCGAATACCCGACTGGGTGTTGAATTAAAAGATGTTCGGGCCCATCTTGCTGACTCCATGAAGGGGAATAAGAGGCTTCGACGCGGAATTTTTAGTAAGTGCTCGAATGAACCTTTATACAGTTCGGTGAAGAAACGGGCTAACAGAGTTATGTCTGTAGGTATGCTGACAGGTCGTCCCGAAGAGGAGATGCCCGGATCCGCAGGCGATCTTCTGCAAGAGCTCTCACAACTGCATGAACAAGTTCGGCAGGTGATGCAGGGTATTGCCCAGGCCTTCTGGCCATCCGCCTCCCTGCCAGGAGGCATGGGGGAGCTTGTAGAGATGCTTAAGGGAGTGCGGCAGCGCTTTCGATTATGGAAGATATCGGCCTGCCGACAAGGTGCGAGGGAAGCCTGGGCCATGGTGAAGACGCGGTACACCAAGGTTGACCCGAATCACATGGCCGAGGTCGGACCTGTAGGGTTAGATGGGAAAGGGATCCCCGTTAGTCTGGTATATAACCAGGTAGGATTAGCCGCAAAGTATTCCCAACAGGATTGTAGGCTAGACAGCCTGTTGGATGGTATAGAAGAATAATTTAGTCAGTCTATGTGACAGCCTGGTTTTTGCCCTCTTTTTTTTGGTTGATTTTCAGTTGAGTTGATTTTGGATTTGGAGTTTTGGATCATTTCATTTGGAATTAACCACTTGGGTACTGTCGGGGATATACCCTGCGGTATAAACCACCGGATATATGACCCGACTAGAGTTTGGCGATTCACCGGCGACCTACTTGGACCTGGCGGTTTAAGATTCATTGGTAATCCGGCAGGCGGGTCAGAGGAGCGACAAGACCCGGTGGCCCAACGGGCAGTTTATGGAAGGCCGGATCACGCTATGGTGGGCCGGTTTATGAGGAAAGCACAAGGAATATTTTTCTACAAAGGAAGCAAGACTAGGAATCCACTTGTAATAGAGTAATAATAATCCTAATAGGACTAGTCATGTAACCCGCACCTTCAACATATATAAGGAGGGGCAGGGCTCCCCAAAGAGGGACAAGCAACAAGAAACAATCTCTAGGGCTAGACACAATTAGAGGCGAACCGGTTTACGGCGACTCCCTCGTGATGATAATGAGATCTAGCCTCAAATAGCATGTAGGGTTTTTACCGGATGATGTTTCCCGGGGCCCGAAGCTGTCTAAACCCTTGTCTTGTGTGTTGCATCTCTCGATTCCGCTCAACTCCTCTCAAGCTACCACATAGATGCGTTGGCCTCACGACTAAGTTCTCACACTAAGGACATCTGACGTGTTAATTCCATGACAGTTGGCGTCCACCGTGGGGACGCGCACGGTGGTGTTGAGTTCTTGAAAGGATTTCTCTTAGGAATCGAGAAGTACGGAATTTTTCCAGATGAAGAAGAGCCGGTTTGAAAGGATTTGCGTCTGCTTCAATTTCATCAGTTCAGATTTAAGATATGTGAAATTTGAGGTCAAGAAAAATTTAGGGTTCCGTTTTGTGCGGCGGTGGGTGATCCCTGGATCTGATTTACCCTGTGGCATTTGAAAGAATAAAGATCTCCGGCAGGAGCAACTGACAAGATCTCTACAAACCGATCGATGAGACCTTCAGCGGCGCACGTGTAGGATCACGCCCAACCATCCGAAAGCTCGCGCGTTACGGAAAACCAGAATACAAACGTTGATGGAGTTATGTTCGTGTATGGAGCCTCGCATCATGAGCATCTGTCGGGTCAGCCATAAAAAAATGATGTTCGACTTATTTCTGCAGCTGCAGGCAATAACGAGTATAAAAAAGGCGTCCATCAAAGTCCTGGTACACAGGCGTGAAGACAAAGGCTCGCAACATCAACTTAAGGCTGGCTAATTGCTATTACTAGTCAATTAATGCTAGTGCTACTATTACTACTTTACTCAAGGCTGAAGAAGCACGTGGAGGAATCAATCAGGATTTGTTTGCCACTCGTATTTGTAGGCATGAAGTGTCCTGGTCGGAAGCAGCGTATAGGTTTCTCCACGTTCGAGTCCGGATCCGCCTCCACTTGCGAGCCGGCCTGCCGCGTCAAATCACCGGGTCTCCTCTGCTGGTTTCCTCTGGGCTGCCCCCGTGACGAGCCGACCTGTTGACCAGCAGTCCTCGCGTCATTTTTTCTGCTGCGGCCCCGTGACGAGCCGACCTGTTGACCAACAGGCCTCGCGTCATATTTTCTGCTGCGGCCCTACGGCGAGTCGCAGCCTGTTTCAGTTGCCGCTATGGCCTCGTGGAGAGTCGCTGCCTACTGCCATAGCTCACCTCTACTGGTTAACAAAGACAAGCTTTGCTCGAGGGACCGTGTGTGCACCATTTTGGATTTGTTTAAGAAATAAAACGGAGGAGAAGGTCACGTGGAGACCTCAGGCACTAGAAGACACAGAACCAATCAACTCTTTTATCAAAAAAAAAGCGGCACTGCATTATCCAATGCCAGTATCCGGCAAAAAAAATACCAGGTGTTATTTTTCCTATGTATTTTATCAGTACATGTTAAATCATCCGACAACAATTACTCTGGCCTGTAATATTTTTTATGTAGGGGACTATTAAAAGAAAAATGAGTGGTTTTATACCACAGATGCACGTTCGGCTGGGCCGTGCGGCTTCACGGACAGGCGTGTCACGGTCCGGTTTTCATCAACGCGCCGGCCGACTCGCCCGCCCGCGCCACCTTACAGTGCCAGGGAAGACTCGCCCGTCCGCCCTTGCGACCGGTTCACGCGTCCGCACCGGCTTACAACGCAGAGGATAACTTGCTTGTCCGCACTGGCTTACAAACGCTGGTTGATGCTACTTATGCTGGTCATCTACACAATACATCAGGCGTTATATTACGGGCACAGAGCATGCACTAGCAATGTTCTGCATTGGCATTTCATCCGTGTCATACCACCCGGTAAATGAACGTGAGCAAATCGCCGTCGCTGTGGCCCGGTTTACATCAGCTTATCGGGACTGCGCCCGTGATTAACTTGCCTGTCCGAGCCGGTTTATGACACCGGTGCCGATCTTCCCCGTCTACACCGGCTTACAATGTCGCGGCCGACTCATCTGTCTGTGCCACCTCTGATGTTGCGGACGTTTTTTCCGTCCATCTCTTGCAACCTGGTCTACATCAACATGTCAGGCCGCACTTGTCTGCATGAGCTGTTCACTGAGTATGAGCAAGTCACAGCTTGGGTAGCCCGGTTTTCTTTCAACAAAATGAAGGCAAATTATCATATACTATCAACCGCCGTCTGCACTGGGTGGCCCAGTGGGCAGGCGCACAAGTCGCCACCACTAAAGTTTGGTTAACTTCAAATAGCCTTGGAAGGAACCATTGGCCGAGTTGCTGACACGGCTCATACGGGATCATTTATAACCCGTTGCGGTCACCTCAACCTTCTGTGGATTTACATCGTGCTATCAACACCAATGATATGCCATTTATGCCGGTTTATCTCATGGTCCAATATGGAGAACCTCAAGCCAACTCCTCGAGTCACCTTGAGACTCGGGGGCTACAATGATATGACTCAGCCGAAGTCTGTGGTTTTCAGTGAAGAAGTTCTGGGTCATCAGAAAGAAATCCGATTCAAAGGAAGTCGGTCTCACTGAAGCTTTCAAATCTGGTTTAAGAATTTCCAGTTCAAAAAGGAATTAACTTCTCGCAAGTTCGAGTTTAAAGGCTGTCAGAAAATTTCTGGCTGAAAATGAAGATTCCGGTTTAAAATCCGGTTCAATGGAAAGATGTCTCCTCTAAAGCTTTGAAGCTCTCAATATTCGGTTCAAAATCCCGGTTCAAGAAGAAATTATCTCTTGCAAAAAGTTAAAGGTTGCCGAAGAGGACCTGTTGCCATGATGCACGGCTCAAACATGGGTATCTCGCCTTATTGACTTATCATATTATTGGTTACATGGGGGATTCAGCTGACAAAGCGGAGTACTACCTGTTAAACCAGCTATCATGCCGCAATACAGCTTGGGAGATTCACACCCAAGGGGCCAAAGAGAGTCTCGATGCTATGCACAACTCAAACATAGGCACCCATGAGTACAGCTCACAAAGTTACTTGGGGGCTCTTTGTGTAAAGTAACAAAGAGTTTGAAAGGACCCTTGTAATTGGGTATCGACCCACGGCTTGGAAGCCTGGTGTATTCACCTAAAACCCCGGGATAACCTGCCTTCATCAAGTAAGCCACTCCTATCCAGGTAATCCTGGCATGACCCGCCGAACGTTTGATAAGTTACTCTCATAGAGACCCTGAACTTGTCAAAGTTAAAACGACGATTGGTTAGTTGGAGGCCCATCTTAAAAGGCTTTGTCAAATTGTTTAACTCAGCGGCCTGGCAGCCCATGAAAAGCCTTGAATTTGGGCCTGGCAGCCCTCGAAAAGCCTCGACTACAAGTTTTATTTTCTTTTGCTTTTTGCAAAGTTTTATCTCTTTTTTGATCAAGTTCTAAGTTAAACTGGTGTGTACTGACCCGGCCACACCATATGTCATTACATCAACCCGGTGTTTCTTAACCTGGCGTGGCTTACAGTTATCAGCTATTAGCACATAATCAATTATGAACCGGCATCTTTCAATCTGGTATGGCATTCACTATAATTCGCCAGGATGATTATTCGGTGTTTATTACAACCCGACACAGTTTTATTACAAACCGGCAAAATATGAGATGAGTTATCATACTCAAGATTTGGGTTATCACCCTTACTACAAAAAGTTGGTAAACCTACGATGTGATTCAATGTCACAGGTATGATATATTTCATATTTAATTATTATTAAGTGCAGCCTTGGTTATAAAACTGGGTGATTTGTTGGACATTATGACCCTTCCGACCGTAAACCGCCAGGACACTTTAAACTTGTTGTATGAATAAAGCATAATTATAGATCACTGGCATTTATTAACCCGGCCTGGCTTTGGACTATAAGTCGCCAGTATATATTTGGATTGCGCCATTGGAATCATGCGCTCATAAATCATTGGATTATATTATTCAAATCTTCAAATAGCCAACATGGCTAGATTTTATTATGGTTATCAATAACCAGTATTATGATCAAGGTTTTCAAAGTTGCTTTAGCGCAATGGCTATCATATTATCAATGGATATGATTTATTCTACAATTCAAGGAATAGTCCCGAGTCGCTGCAGGCTTACGACCCGGCACTTGGGGGCTACATTATTTAAGTTGAGATTACATCAAATACACAAGTCTCATGTCGCTGCAAGCATGCACCATGACACTTGGGGGCTAATGCAAAGTCATTGTTTGCTCACTTTATTGAAGACCCGACTCATCACATCGTAATGAGCCGGCCCTTGGGGGCTACCAATTGCTCCTGTCAACAATTCAAGGTACAAAGCTTTTTATTCATTATATTGAAGGGTCCACTGCTTAGTTGGTAAAGCACAAGGCTCTTAACCTTGCGGACGTGGATTCAAGTCCCATGATGGGGGTTACATCATATGATATTATTTTCATTGAAGTATATATCAAGTCCCAACTCAATATTATCTTACCGAGCCGTCCCTTGGGGGCTACACATCATTGCTCAAGTCTACATGATTATACCTACAAAGACCCTGCTCATTATTGCATAATGACCTGGCCCTTGGGGGCTACACTGGTTGAAGTTTTTATAAGTATAAGACAATTACAAGTCCCGGGTTGCTGCAAGCATGACAACCCGACACTTGGGGGCTACATAATATGGAGTATTCAGTTTTTACTAAGTGACTGGGATGAACAACATGGATTTCTTCTTAAGTGGCAGTATTTATATTGAAGCAAGTCTTAAGCCATCATTTTGTTCTGCTCAAGACTTGGGGGCTACAGATCAGTTTAACATGGATGAATCCAAATTAAACTGGGGGCTAATGTCGGGGATATACCCCGCGGTATAAACCGCCGGATATATGATTCATTGGTAATCTGGCAAGCGGGTCGGAGGAGCGACAAGACCCGGTGGCCCAACGGGCGGTTTATAGAAGGCCGGATCACGCTATGGTGGGCCGGTTTATGAGGAAAGCACAAGGAATATTTTTCTACAAAGGAAGCAAGACTAGGAATCCACTTGTAATAGAGTAATAATAATCCTAATAGGACTAGTCATGTAACCCGCCCCTTCAACATATATAAGGAGGGGCAGGGCTCCCCAAAGAGGGACAAGCAACAAGAAACAATCTCTAGGGCTAGACACAATTAGAGGAGAGCCGGTTTACGGTGACTCCCTCGTGATGATAACGAGATCTAGCCTCAAACATCATGTAGGGTTTTTATCGGATGATGTTTCCCGGAGCCCGAAGCTGTCTAAACCCTTGTCTTGTGTGTTGTGTCTCTCGATTCCGCTCAACCCCTCTCAAGCTACCACATAGATGCGTTGGCCTCACGACCAACTCCTCACACTAAAGACATCTGACGTGTTAATTCCACGACAGGTACCCCTTGATTTTCACCCAAGTGTTCCCTCTCCTCCTCACAACCATCATCTCACCCCTGGCCAACCCACCAATATTGCTTGGAATATTTTTCTTAAATGAAAAATATTCATTTTGGCCTCCAAAACCCTAGCTAAATCATTGAGCTCCAAAGCAACCCTAATTTTTCTTGCCCCAAAAATCCTGAGAAAAATCCCAATTATTCTTTGGAACATAGGGCACCTTTCTGAGCAAAAATATTTCACCACTCTTTGGAATATTTTGGCTACAAAAAATAAAGTCACTTCTGGGCTGAAATGGTAGTTTCTACAACAACTACCTTTTTACTAGCTCCATTGTAGCTGGTTTTCCCTGTCCTTATTTACCTTAGTAAGAGATAGTAAAACCCCAAAGCTCAGCCCTTGAATCCCAGTAGTTTGAGCACAGTAACTCTCTAAAGTTACTGTCCAGTAACTTGTCAGCAGCACCATTTTACTTCTACTGCACCTGGAACCTAACCAAACCATGGTAACATCTCAGTTTAGTAAGGACTACACGCCAGACATCTTTGTTAGTGCGTAGGGTGGCCTGATGTCACGGTCCACACGGTGACCATGTTCGGCCGAGCGTGCTGGCATGCAATACGCGCGCTCTGCGCGTCGCCAGCGCCTCTGTTGAGCGTGTGCTCGCTGCTCGGCCGGCCAGAGCGTGCCATCGCTCGCCACCATCCCCGTCTCCGCCTCCATAACTCCCCCTGCCGCTCGCTGACGCCGGAGCTCGCCACAGCGAGCACGGGCGCGGTCCGGCCAACGGTACAGTGAGTGCGCATTGTGTTCGTCCCTTTCCCCCTTGCTCATGTGCTCGTCCGCGCCCGCGTACAGTGCCTGCGTGACCTCCGTCGCCTTCTCCATCACTCTCTGGCATCATTCGTCGCCGGGCGCCGGGGACAGGTGTCCTCCGGCGGAGCCTGAGCCCTCCTTGCCGCCCCGCCTATAAAAGTAGCCCCTCCACAGCCTCTAGGATCACCTTAGCCACTCCCACTCCCTCCTAGAGCTAGTAGAAGCCGCAGCCCCGCCGGGCAGGCCGCGGGCTGCCGTCCCGGAGCCGAGTTCGCCGGCGATCCCCTCCGGATTGTTCCCGTAGCTCCGGCCCCTCCCAAGCTAAGGCGACCCCGCCAGGGCCTCCGCCTCTCCTCCGTGAAGCCAACCCACCTAGCTGGAGCCCCTGGAGCCGCCCCAAGCCGCCGTCTTCTTTAACTCCGGCAACCTCCGCCCTTTGCCGCCGCTGGAGAGGTCAAATCCGACACCGTCCGGCCACTGTTAGCTATGCTATGGGTATGGGCAGGTGCGCAATCATCTTCTCCGTTGATCCCTCCCTCTCGTTTTCCTCCAAGAAGCCTCACCGCCGAAGTGAGCTCCAGCGAAGCGCCGCCCCCTCTGTTTCCCTCTCTCCTCCCTCCGGCCTGACTAGCGGGGCCCGGTAGTCAGCCACTCATTACGCGCGCAAAGCGGTATGAGTGGTGGCACCCCGGGAGTTTACGCTTTCGACGTCACCCCCCTGTTTTATTATTTCAAATCCATTTAAATTCCAGGAAACTTCAAATGGCTATAACTTTTTATCTACAAGTCCAAATGCATTGATTCTTTTTGCACTGTGTTCTTTGTCCAACAATCTAACATCATCGAAAAGACGGGATTTTTCCTTGCTATCTAGATTTTCTAGAAATTTTCAAAAGGTTTCTTGATATTTTCTTTTTGTGGATTTGAATATTTTTAGCAGAGCTAGCTTGTCTTGAGGATCACCAGGAGCTTTGTGAACCTCATCAGTACTAAGGCAAGCCACAGTAACATTTTCATGGTGTCACTTCAATATTTATGATCCCATTAAGTTTAACCTGATTAATAACTCAACTTGAATATGTTGTTGACCGGGTCATGGTGCCGCTGAAATGAGTCTTTCCCAGTGCAACCACATTTGCTGGTATGGGACGGCCTTAATGCGTTTCATTGTCGTGCCTCTGGTTGGTGCCACCATTTAGGGAAGGTTATGGGCGTGCTGTACCCTGGCCCGGTAGGCAAGCATAACCTTGTGAGCACATTGTTAAGTTAAGTTTTGGTACCAGGTCCCAGAGTGGATCGTGGCCACGATGGTGGTCGAGGTGTCTGGAGGTAGACACAGGGCCACCTAGGACTAGCCCGTTGGGGTCTGAGTCGGAAGGGCCGGGAGAGTGTAATGACAATTAAATGGTTTCGTCGGAACGCTGTTGGTCCACCCGAATGGGAGTGCGAGGCCATGGGTTCCGTAGTGTGGGTACAATGTACTAACCTATGCAGAGTGTTTTTAATCTATCAATAGCCGAGTCCATGGTGACGGACACGCTCGAAAGTAGGGTACTCCATGGGTCAACACTTAATAAAATATGCACACTAAGTTGTACTGAGGATGGCAGGGAGGCCATCATGTTAAGACGGGCCATGAGTTGGTCGGGTTGTGATCGCCGTAAGGATCACGGGCCACGATTTGGTCGGGTTGTGATCGCCGTAAGGATCACGGGCCATGAGTTGGTCGGGTTGTGATCGCCGTAAGGATCACGGGCCACGAGTTGGTCGGGTTGTGATCGCTGTAAGGATCACGAGTGTTTTTTTTGGAATTATCATGTTTGCGGTCTGGTATTGATCTCGTCTGGTAAGCAAGTCTGGGGAATGAGTACCAGTTGAACATAGTCACAACATGTTGGATATATGGTTGCATTGTTGCTTAAATGGTTAAATATCAGATATTGACTGTCATTATGTTTATGCTTATTGTGAGCTTGCAAGTACATTCAATGTACTGACCTGGCGTGTCATGACAGATTTCAGGAATGTCTCATTGGGAAGGAGTGCTATCCGAGTCTAGACCGTGTCCACATCGGTGTCCCTGTGGTATGGAGTCCCACTACGACATTGTTCCGCTGTCGAGTAGTTGTCATGATCGAGGCCCCTTTATGTTCACTAAATAATGTACATATTGTTCAGACGCACCATGTGTGTCGCTTGGCCTTGCTAACTGTTGCAATATAAACTATGCTCCGCTAGCATGAATAAAGCTGTTGTTTTTCTGTACCATGTTGTTGTGTGTTGCCAGAAGACAAGGTCTCTGGGTTGGCAATGCAAGGTAAACCGGTCGCTCTGAGCCGGGGTGTCATAACGCTTGGTATCAGAGCCACACGGACTGTAGGCCACGCTAGACTAAGCAGAGTTAACTGGACGCTAGATACGAGTTGTAGCTGAGTGCTGGTAATAATTGTAGCTGGTTGTTGCATTGCATGCACTGATTTTATTTTTCTATGCTAACGTGCTAATGGTTGTGAGTGTAGATGGCTCCGGTGCTGTATCCGTGCCAGTTGTAGCTGATGCCGTACACGTCACCGCATCTCCTTCGTAACATGTGGTGACGGCTGTACCCTTACGGAGCCGATCCAGTCTATCATGTGTACCGGGAGTGCCTAGCTGACTCAGTGTATGAGTATCACGCCGTGGTTACTCTGCGCAACAGTTCCGATTCCAGCTATCACACTCGCACCTCTCGGAGCGGCTACGCTTCTACCGCTTCTCAGGCTGTCCAGTTTGCTGCATTCGAGGTACTTGTTGAGCTCCGCTACAACGAGGTCCGGATGCAGAACCACCTAGGTTTCCATTACTACCCTTCTCTCCACGATAATGGTCGTGTCCGTTTCCCTACCATTGATCCGGAGTCTGATAGTGTAGCTAGCCACCTTTCTCGCTACATCACTGCTAGCTATCTTCTGATCTACGAGCTGGCTCATGAGCTGAGTCGTGCCCGCACTGCTTTAGCCTATATTTAGTCTCTGCTCGCTCAGCCACTACTTCTCCATCTGTAGGATTTACTCCCTACGTTCCTGCCAGTTCTAGATCCCCTGTTTCTCCGGTTACTCCTCCGAGTAGCTCGGGCACCGCTACTGTGAGTCCACTTAGTGCTCCTGCTGAGTGGGTTTCACTTCTCGCCTCTCCTGCAGCCCCGATGATCCACCCTCCACCTGCCCCAGAGGGATAGCCCTCAAGGCTGCATCGTCGTGTCACTTTTAACCTGGAGGTCTCCGTTAACCCCGTCAGTTCTGGATTCGAGTCCGCTTCAGGAGAGGACCCCGCAACACCAGTAGAGCAGTAGAGCTTCCGAGTATTCTTAGTCATCGGGATGGAGTATGGATGTAGTCATACGAGTCATGATGTTTCGTTTCATGTATGAGGGTAGTTGGACCTGGCATGTTGTTATCTTTCATGTATGAATCTTTCATGTCGGACTATATTTTATTCGCCGTATCTTCTTCGTCTTTTCGGTTTCTCTTGGATTCTGTTGCTGGCTTCTCCCCAGTTTATGTTGAATGCTTCTCATCTCGGTTGCGTTGACTTGGGAAAAATCATATTAGGATGAGGCGGGGACGCTGCAGTAGCAATGTTCGTGAGGGTTCTCCTGTTCGGCGTTCCGCACGACAGGCAGGACAATCACCCGAGCTGTACGTTCCACCACCGCCTCCACCACCAAATCCGCCCTCCACCGAGCAAATTATGCGTATGTTCGAGGAACGACGAAACAATGATTTGATGGAAATATACAGAAGTATTCAAGCAATGGTTGGACAGAATAGAAATCAGCCCGTCCCTCACTCCAAGTTATCTGATTTTCAAAGGACTAAGCCTCCCAGTGTCAGTTAGGCCATTGATCCCTTGGATGCAGATGACTGGTTGAGAACTATGGAAAAGAAACTTGAGGTTGGTTGAACTGATGAAGAGGATAAAGTTTCATTTGTAACACATTATCTAGAAGGCGCTGCTGCTATATGGTGGGAAAATGAAAAAGCCATAGGGACTAAGAATGAAGAAATTACCTGGTCAAGATTCAAGGTGCAATTCCGGAAATATCACATCCCCGCGGGAATTATGAAGACTAAGCAGCGTGAATTTCTCGCGCTCCTCCAAGGAAGTCAGTCAGTGGGAGAATATTTGCAGAAATTCAATCACCTGTCACGTTACTCTCAATATGACGTGGCCACTGAAGAAAGGAAGATAGATCGATTTCTTTATGGATTAAACCCGCAACTTCGCTGTGCTCTCAGTGTGTTCGATTTTCTAGATTTCCAAACCCTGGTGAACAAGGCTTTCATTGCTGAAAGGGAACACAAGCTTGTATCAAATAATAAGTCTGCCCATAACAATGACAAGCGCAAGTTTGAGCCCAAGAAGGAAATGCAACCAGTGCAGAAGGTTCGTACCTGGTAGACAACTCCGGTGGCATACCAGCCTAATTGGCAACAAAATGTTAACAAGTCCACCACCCAAGTCAAGAATGATGTGCTCAACCCAGTTCTGGAGAATCGCCTGCGCAACAATTCCTGTTATAGTTGCGGACAAACCGGACATTATGCCAAACAGTGTCCCAAGAACAACTGGACCAATGCTACGTTCAAGCCTCAAATCCATTATTTGGAAGCTCATCCAAGTCAGCACGACATCACGGGATACGTTCATCACATTTCAGCCGACGAAGCCCAAGAAAATCCCGAAGTCGTCATTCGTATGTTCCCTGTTAATAACATACCTGCAGTAATTTTATTTGACTCTGGGGCTTCCCACTCTTTTATTTCTCGGAGTTTTGTTGCCCAAAACAAATTTCCTTGTTCGCTTTTGGGCAAGAATATGCTGGTACAAACCCCGGGATCTCTTATTCGAAGCAATCTAGTCTGCCGCAATCTGGAAGTCAGTATCAACGGAATCTGTTTCCCAACGTCTTTGATACTTATTGAGTCTGATAAATTGGATGTTATCTTGGGTATGAATTGGTTGACTCAGTACCAAGTATGCATAAATTGTGCGACCCGAGAAGTCAACTTGACCGACCAAGATGGACAAACTACAAAGTTTATTGCTCGTAGGAGCATACCCTCCAAAGAAATGGTTTTTATAGCAATAGCAGAAATGGAATTAATTCCGGTGGTCAGTGAGTTTCCTGATGTATTACCAGAAGAACTGCCAGTCATGCCACCTGATCGAGAGCTTGAGTTTGCAATAGAACTTGTGCCCCAAACCACACCAATACACAACAAATATTATCGAATGCCGGCATCCGAATTAGTGGAGCTAAAGAAACAGGTTGATGAAATGCTCCCAAAAGGGTATATCCGCCCCAGTTCCTCGCCATGGGGATCACCTGCTATTTTTGTGGACAAGAAAGATGGCAGCCTTCGTATGTGTGTGGACTACCGACAGTTGACTGATGTTACGATCAAAAACAAATACCCTCTGCCAAGAATAAATGATTTGTTTGATCAGCTCAGTGGAGCCAAGGTATTCTCAAAGAATGATTTGCGGACTAGATATTACCAGCTCAAAATTAAAAAGGAGGATATTCCCAAGACCGCGTTCACCACTCGCTACGGTCTCTATGAATATACCGTCATGTCCTTCAGCCTCACCAACGCCCCCGCCTTCTTCATGCACATGATGAATAAAGTATTCATGGATTTCCTCAATAAGTTCGTGGTCGTCTTCATCGATGATATACTTATTTACTCAAGAAATGAAGAAGAGCATAAGGAACACCTTCGCGCAGTGTTACAACGACTCCGTGAGCACCAGTTATACGTCAAATTCAGTAAATGCGAGTTTTGGCTCAAACAAGTTGGATTCCTCGGGCATGTGCTATCCGCTAAAGGTATAGCCGTGGACCCAAGCAAGGTGAAAGATGTGCTCGACTGGTTGCCACCCGCCACCGTATCTCAGATCCGGAGTTTTCCTGGATTAGCCGGATATTACCGCCGGTTCATTGAAGGTTTTTCCAAGATTGCTAAGCCCATGACAGAGCTGATAAAAAAGGATAAGAAGTTTAAATGGACTTCGGACTGTGAGAAAAGTTTCACCGAGTTAATGAAACGCTTGACAACTGTGCCAGTATTAACACTTCCTGATATCTACCGCAGTTTTGACGTATACTACGATGCTTCCCGGCAAGGACTAGGATGCGTACTTATGCAAGATGGCAAGGTAGTAGCTTATGCCTCACGGAAGCTATGACCCCATGAAGGAAATTACCCCACTCATGATTTGGTATTGGCCGCGGTAGTTCATGCTTTAAAAATTTGGAGACACTACCTCATCAGAAAAAGGTGCCAAATTTTTACCGATCACAAAAGTCTCAAATATATATTTACTCAGCCGGATTTAAATCTCCGTCAATGAAGATGGCTTGAGTTGGTCAAGGATTATCACCTTGGAATAAATTATCATCCGGGTGAGGCCAACATGGTTGCCGATGCACTCATTCGAAAGCCAGTCAGTTTAAACGCCATGTTGGAATCTTTGCCTTCCGAACTTAAAGAGGAGATGGCTCAGCTCAACCTGGTCATAGTTGAGGCTGGCCTTGCCAATATTCTGAAGGTTACCCCTACTCTTGAGGAAGAAATCCGCAAAGCCCAGTCAGGCGATGCCAATTTGCAGAAACGTATCAAGTTTTCCGATTTCTCGAAGGATCAGTGCGGTACCCTCCGATTCAGGGGAAGGATTTGTAAGCCTAATCAAGCTGATCTGAAGCAGAAAATTTTGTCAGAAGCCCACAAATCCTCGTATTCAATCCACCCTGGAGGTACGAAAATGTAGGAAGACCTTCGACAAATACTCTGGTGGGATGGAATGAAGAAAGACATTGCTTATTTCGTGGCCTGTTGCGACATATGCAACAAAGTAAAGGCAGAACATCAGAAACCAGCCGGACTTCTCCAACCGCTGCCCGTGTCACAATGAAAATGGGACGATGTCTGTATGGATTTCATGACAGGACTACCTAGGAACCGATGGAACAATAATGCGATCTGGGTCGTAGTGGATACATTAACAAAGGTGGCCCACTTCCTCCCAATCAAAACCTCATACCGAGTAGATGAGCTTGCACGACTGTATGTATCCAGAATTGTCAGTTTGCATGGAGTTCCCCGAACCATCACTTCTGACCGAGGTTCGCTTTTCACCTCTGCTTTTTGGTCCCGTCTCCATCAGGCCCTCGGAACGGAATTGAAATACAGTACCGCTTATCATCCTCAGACGGATGGGCAGACAGAAAGAGTAAATCAGATACTCGAAGATATGCTCCAAGCCTGCATTTTGGCCCAAGGACCGCAATGGGAAGATTGTTTGCCGTACGTTGAGTTCTCGTATAAAAACGGGTTCCAGACCAGTTTAAGGATGTCACCATATGAAGCTTTGTATGGCCATAAGTGCCGCACTCCATTAAATTGGTCTCAAACCGGAGATAGCCGTATTTTCGGAACAGATCTCATGCTGGAAGCCGAAAAGCAAGTCAAGGAGATCTGAGACACATTGCAATTGGCCAAATCACGACAGAAAAGTTATTATTATGCAAAGCACCGACAGATCAGTTTTGAACCCGGAGAACATGTCTACCTTCGAGTCCTGCCTATGAAAGGAATCAATAGGTTTCAAACCTGTGGTAAATTGGCACCCAGGTTTATTGGTCCATTTCCTGTTATGAGGTGAGTAGGTGCTGTGGCATATCAGTTGGAGTTGCCCCCTGAGCTGTCAGACGTACACAACGTCTTCCACGTTTCACAACTGCGATGGTGCATCTCACCACCCGAGAAAAAGACCGATTTGGCAGAGATAGAGCTAGCAAAGGACTTGACCTATGAAGAGACACCAGTGAAAATTTTGGATCAGATGGAAAGGGTCACTCGCAGTAAATCATGAAAGTTTTACAAGGTCCAATGGATGCATCATACCCAGTCAGAATCAACCTGGGAATCTGAAGAATTTCTAAGGGCATGTTATCCAGAATTGTTTTCCCAAGCAACCGAATCTTGAGGACGAGATTCATTCTAAGTGGGGGAGGTTTGTGACAGCCTGGTTTTTGCCCTCTTTTCTTTGCTTCATTTTCAGTTGAGTTGATGTTGGATTTGGAGTTTTGGATCATTTCATTTGGACTTAACCACTTGGGTACCCCTTGATTTTCACCCAAGTGTTCCCTCTCCTCCTCACAATCATCACCTCACCCCTGGCCAACCCAACAATATTGCTTGGAATACTTTTCTTAAATGAAAAATATTCATTTTGGCCTCCAAAACCCTAGCTAACTCATTGAGCTCCAAAGCAACCCTAATTTTTCTTGCCCCAAAAATCCTGAGAAAAATGCTAATTATTCTTTGGACCCTAGGGCACCTTTCGGAGCAAAAATATTTCACCACTCTTTGGAATATTTTGGCTACATAAAATAAAGTCACTTTTGGGCTGAAATGCTAGTTTCTACAACAACTACCTTTTTACTAGCTCCATTGTAGCTGGTTTTCCCTGTGCTTATTTACCTTAGTAAGAGATAGTAAAACCCCAAAGCTCAGCCCTTCAATCCCAGTAGTTTGACGACAGTAACTCTCCAAAGTTACTATCTAGTAACTTGTCAGCAGCACCATTTTACTTCTACTTCACCTGGAACCTAACCAAACCATGGTAAAATCTCAGTTTACTAAGGACTACACGCCAGACATCTTTGTTAGTGCGTAGGGTGGCCTGATGTCACGGTCCAGATGGTGACCATGTTCGCCCGAGCGTGCTAGCATGCAATACGCGCGCTCTGCGCATCGCCAGCGCCTCTATTGAGCGCGTGCTTGCTGCTCGGCCGGCCAGAGCGTGCCATCCCTCGCCACCATCCTTGTCTCCACCTCCATAACTCCCCCCTGCCACTCGCCGACGCCGGAGCTCGCTGCAGCAAGCATGGGTATGGTCCGGCAAACAGCACAGTGCGCGTGCACTGTGTTCGTCTCTTCCCCCTTGCTCCTATGCTCGTCCCCGCCCGCGTACAGTGCATGCGTGACCTCCGTCGCCTTCTCCATCGCTCTCTGGCACCGCTCATTGCCGGGCGCCGGGGACAGGTGTCCTTCGGCGGAGGCCGAGCCCTCCTCGCCGCCCCGCCTATAAAAGTAGCCCCTCCACAGCCTCTTGGAGCACCTCAACCACTCCCACTCCCTCCTAGAGCCAATAGAATCCGCAGCCCGGCCGGGCAGGCCGCGGGCTGCCGTCCTGGAGCTGAGCTCGCCTGCGATCCCCTCCGGATCGTTCCCGCAGCTCCGACCCCTCCCAAGCCAAGGCGACCCTGCCAGGGCCTCTGCCCCTCCTCCGTGAAGCCAACCCACCTAGCTGGAGCCCCTGGAGCTGCCCCATGCCGCCGTATTCTTCAACTCCGGCAACCTCCGCCCTATGCGGCCGCTGGAGAGGTCAAATCCCTCGCCGTCCGGCCACCGTTAGCTATGCTATGGGTACGGGCAGGTGCGCAATCATCTTCTTCGTTGATCCCTCCCTCTCGTTTACCTCCAAGAAGCCTCACCGCCGGCGTGAGCTCTGGCGAAGCGCTGCCCCCTCTGTTTCCCTCTCCCCTCCCTCCGGCCTGACTAGCGGGGCTGGCTAGTCAGCCACTCATTACGCGCGCGAATCGGTATGAGTGGTGGCGCCCTGGGAGTTTACGCTTTCGATGTCACCCCCTGTTTTATTATCTCAAATCCTTTTAAATTCCAGGAAACTTCAAATGGCCATAACTTTTTATCTACAAGTCCAAATGCATTGATTCTTTTTGCTCGTGTTCTGTGTCCAAAAATCTAACAACACACAAAAGATGGGATTTTTCCTTGCTATCTAGATTTTCTGGCAACTTTCAAAATGTTTCTTTATATTTCCTTTTTGTGGTTTTGAATATTTTTAGCAGAGCCAACTTGTCTTGAGGATCACTAGGAGCTTTGTGAACCTCATCAGTACTAAGGCAAGCCACAGTAACATTTTCATCGTGCCACTTCAATATTTATGATTTTTCATACTTGAACTTATGAATATTCATGCATTTAAATTAGTTATATAAGAAATATATTCTGTTAGATGCTTGTTATGTTAAAATACTTGAACTTCAGAATGTTTGAAGTGAATTTTGTTGGCAAGATAAGCAGAACTTAGTTGCAAGTAATGAATAAATGATATGGTCATAGAGTTTGATGATTAGTATAATTATTATTTTGCATCATGAAAAATGATGAGAATGCTAGAAATGATTCTGGTATAAGTAAGGTGTGATTTTAACCAGAATAGTAGCATGAGTTGATGATGGCTCCGTAGGAGCGTGGTTGATGCAGTTATTTGCATGGTTATGTGATGCATATGTTAAGTGATGCATAGTATGGCATTATGACACCGGTTATTTTCCCATTAAGTTGAACCTGATTAATAACTCAACTTAAATATGTTGTTGACCAGGTCATGGTGCCGCTGAAATGAGTCTTTCCCAGTGCAACCACATTTGCCGGTATGGGACGGCCTTAATGCGTTTCATTGTCGTGCCTCTGGTCGGTGCGTCTATTTAAGGAAGGTTATGGACGTGTTATA
This sequence comes from Triticum aestivum, assembly GCF_018294505.1. Lineage (NCBI taxonomy): Eukaryota > Viridiplantae > Streptophyta > Magnoliopsida > Poales > Poaceae > Triticum > Triticum aestivum. The sequence continues at coordinate 283,835,264 of NC_057813.1, read as the reverse complement.
GCCTGGCCCGGTAGGCAAGCATAACCTTGTGAGCCTATTGTTAAGTTAAGTTTTGGTACCGGGTCCCAGAGTGGATCGTGGCCACGACGGTGGTCGAGGTGTCTAAAGGTAGACACGGGGCCACCCAGGACTAGCCCGTTGGGGTATGAGTCAGAAGGGCCGGGAGAGTGTCATGACAATGAAATGGTTTCGTCGGAACGTTGTTGGTCCACCTGAATGGGAGTGCACGGCCATGAGTTCCGTAGTGTAGGTACAGTGTACTAACCTCTGTAGAGTGTTTTTAATCTATCGATAGCCGAGTCCACGATTACGAACATGCTCAAAAGTAGGGTACACCATGGGTCAACACTTAATAAAATATGCACACTAAGTTGTACTAAGGATGGCAGGGAGGACATCGTGTTAAGACGGGCCATGAGTTGGTCGGGTTGTGATCGCCATAAGGATCACGGGCCATGAGTTGGTCGGGTTGTGATCACCGTAAGGATCACGGGCCATGAGTTGGTCGGGTTGTGATCGCCATAAGGGTCACGGGCCACGAGTTGGTCGGGTTGTGATCGCCGTAAGGATCACGAGTGTTTTTTTGGAATTATCATGTTTGTGATCTGGTATTGATCACGTCTGGTAAGCAAGTCTGGGGAATGAGTACCAGTTGAACATAGTCACAGCAAGTTGGATATATGGTTGCATTGTTGCTTAAATGGTTAAATATCATGATATTATCTGTCATTATGTTTATGATTATTGTGAGCTTGAAAGTAAATTCAATGTACTGACCTGGCGTGTCATGCCAGATTTCAGGAATGTCTCGTTGGAAAGGAGTGCTGTCCGAGTCTAGACCGTGTCCACATCGGTGTCCCTGTGCTATGGAGTCCTGCTATGACGTTGTTCCGCTGCCGAGTAGTTGTCATGATTGAGGCCCCTTTATGTTCACTAAATAATGTACATATTGTTCAGCCGCACCGTGTGTGCCGCTTGGCCTCGCTAACTGTTGTAATATAAACTATGCTCCGCTAGCATGAATAAAGCGGTTGTTTTTCTGTACCATGTTGTTGTGTGTTGCCAGAAGACAAGGTCTCTAGGTTGGCAATGCAAGGTAAACTGGTCGCTCTGAGCCGGGGTGCCATAGTCTAAGTGACTGTGTACTTCAAATGACATATTTTGTCCCTAGCCGGAGTGTAAATCATTTGTCATGGTAGACCTTTTCGCTTCAACCTCCAGACCCGACAATTCGGAGTGTATCCGAATACCCGCTCAGTTATGTAAACCGGGGTACGCGTGGAAATCGGGCGTAGGGGTCATAAGTGCCATAACAGACAAGTACCCAACTAGTTATGTTATATTGCATGGATAGTAAGAAACATCTTCCAAGGATAATAGTTCCGTTAAGGGTTCCTTTCCCTGGGTGCACATGCATTAATGTGCATGTCCGAACTACGAACATAAACGCAGGATATGAAACATCTGGGGTGTATATTGTAAATAGGTAAGAAACATCTTTTGTTCACCGACCAAATATTCCCTTAAGAACGCTAGCTTTTGGCTTCACCAGTCTGAGGTACACGTTCGGCTGACCCGACAGTAACAATCACAGAGGTGCTCCCCTTATACCCTAGCCGAAATAACTGGAACGTCGGGTATAAACATAGGAGCCAGGCAACCTAGCTTGGATAAAACTTAAGTCATATCGATGCATATAATGGCGAAAAAGGTACATATGGAAGAGTGACACATATGTAGTGGGCATAAAGCCCGGGAGATAATTATATTAAGCTTTTGTATAAGAAGCCCCCAGGTATAATGAGCGCGCATAGAGCGTCAAGATTGTGTAGTCAAGACACACTTGAAGCCTTTGAGGCCATAAAAAAAGGAAGAAAGAAAGAAAGATAGAAAGAGGATATAACTTAAAAAAGAAAGGCGGAGGTAAGGAGACGAACACAGAGTTCGGCACTAGGCGTAGAATCTTCAGAGTTTGGCCACATTCCATGGGTTTGGCTCGAGTCGATTATCAGATGCATCACGCAGACAGTACGCTCCCCTGGTGAGAACTTTATCAATGATGAAGGGACCCTCCCACTTGGGCTTGAGCTTGTCCTTTTTAATCTCCGGTAGGCTTAGAACGAGTTCGCCAACATTATAAGTTTTGGCCCGTACTTCTCTGCTTTGATACCTTCGAGCCTGTTGCTGATAGAATGTGGAACGGGCTTTTGCGACGTCACGCTCCTCCACCAGGGCATCTAAACTGTCCTGCCGATCAAGCTCGGCTTCTCTCTCTTCGTACATGTGCACTCGAGGTGAGTCATGAATGATATCGCAGGGCAATACCGCCTCTGCGCCGTACACCATAAAAAATTGTGTGTACCCAGTAGTGCGATTCGGAGTGGTCCGCAGCCCCCATAGTACGGAGTCAAGCTCCTCGACCCAATGCGTATCTGATTCCTTCAAGGGTCGTGCTAGTCTGGGTTTGATGCCGCTCATAATAAGACCATTCGCTTGTTTGACTTGACCATTTGTTTAGGGGTGATAGACAGAGGCATAATCGAGCTTAATGCCCATGTTGCCGCACCAAGTTTTCACCTTGTCGGCTATGAAGTTGGAGCCATTATCGGTGATGATGCTGTGGGGGACACCGTAACGGTGTACGACCCCTGATATGAAGTCTATCATTGGTCCGGGTTCAACCATTTTAACTGGTTTGGCTTCTATCCGTTTGGTGAATTTATCCACCATGACCAACAAGTATTTTTCTTATGGCTTCCTCCTTTAAGGGGTCCAACCATATTGAGCCCCCAGACCGCAAAGGGCCAAGTTATGGGGATTGTTTGGAGAGAGGTAGGTGGCATATGGCTTTGATTTGCAAAAAGCTGGCAACCGACGCAATGTTGGACGAGGTCTAGTGCGTCTGCTCGGGCTGTCGACTAGTAGAAACCTGTACGGAAGGCCTTGCTGACAAGGGCCCAAGCTGCGGCGTGGTGGCCGCCGAGTCCAGCATGAATTTTGGCCAAAAGCTCCCGCCCTTCCTCTTCAGAGATGCACCTTTGGAGTACTCCGGTAGTGCTTTTCTTATAAAGCTCTCCCTCGTGAACCTTGTAGGCTTTAGAGCGTCGCACAATTCAACGTGCCTCATTTTGGTCCTCAGGGAGTTCTTGCCTATTTAGGTAGGCTAAGAAGGGTTCTGTCCACAGGGCGATGACAACCATGATCACGTGGGCCGAAGGTGTTATTTCGGTGGCGGAGCCTCCGATTATGTCAGAGTGTTCGGGATCTGGGGTTGTGGTCAGATCCGGACTAGTATTGCCGGTCTCCCCTTCCCGCACCACGGATGGCTTGAATAGCCTTTCCAAGAAGGTATTAGGTGGGACAGGGTCGCGCTTAGCGCTGATGCGGGCGAGGATATCCGCCGGTTGGTTGTTTTCTCAGACCACATGATGGAATTCGAGCCCCTCGAACCGAGCTGACATTTTGAGGACGGCATTGCGGTAAGCCGCCATTTTCGGGTCCTTGGCGTCAAAGTCTCCATTTATTTGAGATATTGCAAGGTTCGAATCCCCCTGCACCTCTAGGCGCTGAATGCCCATGGAGACTGCCATCCGAATACCGTGCAACAGAGCCTCGCGTATTCGGCTGCATTGTTGGAGTCTGTGTATATTATTTGTAGTACGTATTGGACTGTATCTCCGGTGGGGGATGTCAGGACGACACCCGCTCCCAGACCAGCCAGCATCTTAGAGCCGTCAAAATGCATGATCCAATGGAGTATGTGCCGTAATCTTTAGGGAGTTCGGCTTCTGTCCATTCGGCGACAAAGTCAGCCAGTACTTGCGACTTAATGGCTCGCCGTGGTTTATATATGATGTCAAATGAGAGGAGCTCGATGGCCCACTTAGCAATCCGGCCCGTGGCATCACGGTTATTTATTATATCGTTGAGTGGTACTTCAGAGGGCACCGTGATTGAACACTCTTGGAAGTAGTGTCATAATTTCCGAGATGCCATGAAGACCGCGTATGCTATCTTTTGATAATGTGGGTACCGTGACTTGCATTGTGTGAGGACAGTGGATACGTAGTATGCCGGCTTTTGAAGAGGGAATTTATGTCCGTCCTCCTTTGTTCGACGACGAGCACTGCACTTACAACTTGGTGCGTTGCAGCTATATATAACAGCATGGGTTCGCCGATGTTTGGTGCGGCAAGGATTGGATTGCTGGCCAGGAGGGACTTTATTTCTTCCAGTCCGGCCGTAGCCGCATCCGTACACTCGAAGTGTTAGGTGCGTCGAAGAAGGTGATAGAGGGGTAGTGCCTTTTCTCCCAATCGGGAGATAAAGCGGCTCAGGGCAGCCACGCATCTAGTTAATTTCTGGATTTTCTTGAGGTCTGTTGGGGTAGCCAACTGTGACAAAGCTCGGATTTTAGTCGGATTTGCTTCAATTCCTCTATTGGAAACTATGAAGCCCAGGAGCTTTCTGGTAGGAACTCCGAAAACACATTTTTCCGGATTGAGCTTGATGTCCGGAGATTGTCGAACGTAAGCCTCAAGTCGTCTATTAAAGATTCGACGTGTCTGGTCTTGATGACCACGTCTTCTACGTACGCCTCAACTGTTTAGCCGATTTGTTTTTCCAGGTATGTCTGAATCATGCGTTGATAGGTTGCACCGGCATTTCTGAGCCTGAAAGGCATGGTGTTAAAGCAGAAATGGCTGTATGGAGTGATGAATGTCATTGCGGCTTTATCGGACTCCGCCATCTTGATTTGATGGTATCCGGAGTATGCGTCGAGGAAGCACAATGAGTCATGTCCTGCGGTAGCGTCGATGATTTGATCAATACAGGGGAGGGGGAAGGGATCCTTCGGGCAAGCCTTATTGAGGTCCTTGAAATTGACACATAGGCGCCATGATTTGTCCTTCTTTGGTACCATCACCAGGATTGATAGCCAGTCCGAATGTTTTATTTCTCTGATGAATCAAGCCTCGAATAACTTGGCTAGCTCCTCTCCCATGGCTTGTCATTTGGGTTCTGAAAAGTGCCATAGAGTCTGCTTGACCGGTTTGTATCCCTTCAGTATGTTTAGGCTATGCTCGGCTAGCCTGCGTGGGATGCCTGGCATGTCTGAAGGGTGCCAGGTGAAGATGTCCCAATTCTCGCGCAAGAACGCCCGTAGTGCAGCATCTATTGTGGGGTTTAGCTGTGCCCCTATGGATGTTGTTTTTGTGGAGTCCGTTGGGTGGCCCTGGAATTTGACTATTTCGTCCGCTGGTTTGAAAGAGGTGGATTTGGATCGTTTGTCGAGTATCACATCGTCCCTGTCCACTGTGGAGCGCAGCGCAGTTAGTTCATTGGCTGCGAGGGCTTTGGATAATACCTCAAGGGCTAGTGCGGTGGTTTTGTTTTTGGCGCAGAGTGCTATGTCCGGATCACTGGCTAGAGTGATGATTCCATTGGGCCCGGGTATCTTGAGCTTCATGTACCCGTAATGGGGTATAGCTTGGAAGCTCGTGAATGCATCCCACCCTAAAAGGGCGTGGTATCCTCTACTGAACGGGGCCACTTGGAATGTGATTTCTTTGGACCTGTAATTATCCGACGTGCCAAATACCACATCTAGTGTGATTTTTCCCGCACATCGTGCCTCCCGACTAGGGATGATTCCTCTGAAGGTTGTGCTGCTTTGCTCAATGCGGCTCTTGTCTATTTCCATTTTGTTGAGAGTTTCCTCATAGATGAGGTTTAATCCACTGCCGCCATCCATGAGCACTTTAATAAGCCGGAAGCCGTCCACAATTGGACTAAGGTCCAAAGTGGCTGGTGCTCGGACTGTTCGGAGTTGAGGTTCGTCACTGGCATTGAAGGATATGGCCGTGTTGTTTCATGGATTTATTGCTGCAAAGTGGCAGATTTCGGCGAGGTTGCAGAGTGCTCGCTTGCGCATGTTATTTGAGGAGAAAGTCTCGAAGACTGTCAATACTGTATTGTTATTTTCTGCGGGATGATGCTCTGCGGTATCGTTGATGAGGAGCTCCTCGCTGCTCTTGGCCACCTGCCGGAGTATGCAACATGCTCTAAGGCTATGTGTTGGTATGGTATCCGGTGTGCTGTGAATTTTGCATGGCCCATTAAACCATCCCTCCAATACGGTTCCACGCCTTGTACTGGGCTTTGATTTCTTTGTAATTGGATCGGGTGACTTGCGAGAGTGCACCCTTTTAGTTCGGACGAGGGGTTTAGTGAGAGCCGGAGGATCCCAGAATTTTATTTGGGTTTTCCAGGCGCTTTTCATCGCACAGTATTTCTGTACTATGGCCACCAAGTCAGCAAAGTGTGCTATGTCACGGCGACTTATGGCGTTGAGGATTCCCTTGTCCGTGCAATTTTTGCAAAAGAATGAGATTGTGTCTTCCTCGCGACAATCCTTGACCTTGCTCATTACAAGGAGGAATCTGGCCCAGAAGTGATGTACTGTCTCTTGGGGCTCTTGTCTAATGTGGGAAAGATCGCTTGTATCTTGGTGGGTGGGTAGATTTAAGTCCAAACCGTGACCCGATCTGAGACCCAGGGGCCGAGGAGCTTCCGAGCTTGGCAGTTCGGGCTCCGAGATGTTGCCCAATTTTTCTGGCCCATTGTCCGATTCTAGGTTCGTAGCTTGGGCCATGTCCTCCCGTAGACGGGTATCTGGCTTGGAGAGCTCGGGAATCCGGACATAGTTCGTCCTCAAAATAGAGGAAGAATCACTGCATTGCTCCTCCACCACCGCTATCTGATGGGTGACCGGCGGAGAGTTAATCTCTCTTTGGTTGGGTTTAAGCCCGATCCGATCATAGTCCATAGCAACTCCCAAGGCGGCGATGCGATCCAAGAGCTCATTCAGGGAGGAGACCTCCATTGGATCCATCTGCTCGGTGGATTCCGAGCTGACGTGGATGCTTTTTCTGATGACCTGAGAAATCATCATCGGCGCGGCGGCCGAACGGGCGGTCATGACAAAGCCACCTAGTCGGAGAGTTTGGCCTACAACCAGGACTCCCCGAGAGGTGATGTTGTCCTTGATAACAAGGCGATCCATGAAGCCTTACGGTGACGGCACAGTGGAACTCTCAATGAAAGCACCAATGTCGGTGTCAAAACCTGCGAATCTCGGGTAGGCGTCCCCGAACTGTGCATCTAAGGATAATGGTAATAGGAGGCGGGGGACACAATGTTTACCAAGGTTCGGGCCCTCTCGATGGAGGTAATACCCTACTTCCTGCTTGATTGATCTTGATGATATGAGTATTACAAGAGTTGATCTACCACGAGATCGTAGAGGCTAAACCCTAGAAGCTAGCCTATGATTATGATTGTTCTTGTCCTACGGACTAAACCATCCGGTTTATATAGACACCGGCGGGGGCTAGGGTTACACCGAGTCGGTTACAGAGAAGGAAATCTACATATCTGAATAGCCAAGCTTGCCTTCCACGCAAAGGAGAGTCCCACCCGGACACGGGACAGAGTCTTCAATCTTGTATCTTCATAGTCCAACAGTCCGGCACAAGTACATAGTCCGGCAGTCCGAGGACCCCCTAATCCAGGACTCCCTCAGTGGGCACTTCGCAGATTACAACATTCAGCATACAGAGGTCGAGCCAAAAGCTCGACGCGTCTCGTGCGTAGTAGGCAGGAGTGTCTGGCGGGCCGCGAGGCTCGATGGCGGCGCTATCCAACGATGGAAGGGCGATCTCTCACTGGGTGTAGATATCCACGAGATACCATAGACTACCGGATTGGTGGATGAGGATGATCCAGTTGGCTTTCGTGCCTGCCCAGTAGTGGCCGCGCATGAAGGACAGGTGGACGGGTAGTGGTAGCATGTCGAGGGGCACCACACCAACCTCCGTAGGATCGTCAAGTCGTTGTTTGGGCCACCTGCGAGGATCGAGCGTCAGCAAGCATGGTGTCTTGAAAAGAGCCGTCCAGTGGCAGATGACTTGACGGTACAAAGACACCAAGCATGCAGCCAGACGGACGATGCTAAGCAGGTCCATACTATTATAGATCTGCTCCAAGAGAACATCGGAGAGGGAATTCCAATCACGGCTCTGCGTGTTAGTCGGGTCTGCCATAGGGTTTTTTAGGGCGTTGAGTGATTGTGGTTTTCGGTGCCTGCGAGCCAGCCGGGAAGTGGATTTGGGTAGGCGAGTGAAGAAGATGGTGTGTGTGGCCGAACAGTGAGCGGGGGGATATGGTACGCGCGAGCTACCAAGGAAGATGGCGCGGGTGGGCGAGCTGTGAGCAGGGGGAAATGGTATGCGGCCGACGATGGAGAAGAGAGGAGGAAGAAGAGTGAAAGATGGGGAAGAAAGTGCATTAAATCTCAATTCTACTAGTACTACTACCAGGATATACCATCCTTCGGAGTGTAAATAGTTACGCCGATGACATGTGGGTCTACCTCAAGAGGACCCATATGTCAGTTAATGGAGGAGAGATGTGCGTAGGCGTATTTGCGGAAGCGTGCTCCACTGGCAAACATTATGGCAGTACTGGGTAAGGCTGATTTAGTAACACCAACACACTGGTTCAGCTTATAAATTAAGTGTCCCATCTGCTTCAATGTGTATTGTCACTTCACTGTGAAGACTAGTTGAATAGTTCTCTCTGACCAACACGGGGAATAATGGATCGCGAAGAATTCCTATCTACAGTATCCTATGCCTGTACGCTCATCCTCTCCAACAAGAAGAAACATTGGCCAAGGCACCCGACGCCAATAATGTAGGAGTACTTGTACTATCTCCTTTCCGGTTTATAGGGCTCAATTCAAAAATCTCATCAACCTAGGTATTGGATGATGAGTGGTGGAATAATTTTTGTAGTTTGCAAAAACACTCAATTAATGCACTCGTTTTCCTCAAAAAATTATGTTTACCAATGCATTAATTTTTTGTCAAACTTTGACCATCTACTCCCTCCATCCAGGTGAATAAGTCATCTTTGGTTGTGCACCGTGACCAAGGAGGGATAAACAAGAGAACTTAATGTTTATTTGCTACTCCCTCCATTCCTAAATACTACCTCTTGTTCGGTTTATAGGGCTCAATTCAAAAGTCTCACTAACCGAGGTAGATGATGAGTGGTGGAATAATTTTAATGGTTTGTAAAAGCACTCAATTAATGTGCTCGTAAAGAATTGTGTTTACCAATGCATTAATTGCAATGCATGCATGCATGAAGTACATGCATTGGTCAAGTTTCTCATAATTCTTGCATTCAATGAATTAATGCACCTTGAAATCTAAGCATGTGATGGGGAACAATATAATTCAGACTTATAAAATGGGAAACCAAATTTTTTGAGATAAGCCCTATAAACCGGGAAGGAGGGAGTATAGTCTTTTTAGACATTCAAATGGAATACAACATACGGATATATGTGGACATATTTTAGAGTGTAGATTCACTCATTTTGCTCCGTACGTAGTCACTTGTTGAAATCTCTTGAAAGACAAATACTCCGTATTTGGGAACAGATGGAGGCTTTTACTCCGTATTTGGGAACAAAGGGAGTATCACCATATGGAGGGAACAGAGGAAGCTTGAAATATGAACATGTCAATGGGAGGGAGTAAAAGCCTCATGCATGTATGCATGCAACATGCAACACTCACAAGTACACATGGACACACGCAACACTCACGCACCCATGCGACACACAACACACGACACAACACACACGCTCAAGCTCAAGTGCTAAACCTACTCCCTACGTCTGTGAAAGACTGTACATTTAGATATTTACACATTGACCAGGGCATAATTAATGCCCAAAAGTAGCAGACTTATGTGTGCATGCGACCATTGAGAGAAGAAGATTAAATGAAGGTTGTTGCATGCTATAATTAAGGATAGACATGTAGCCTATAGCTAGAGCACAAGTTGGTGCATTAGTCAATCAATATCGATTTAGATTAAAGGCTAAATGCATTGGAAGTGTAGATGTACACTGTTTGTTTTTTTAGCCGATGTACACTCTTTGTTGGAAGACCGAGGGAGTACACGTGCATGCACGCACATACACAACCAGGGTGGTTCACACGCAAGGGTTGGACTCTTGTCGGGCCGGCATAAAGTTTTGTTTAACTGATTTCTTTGCTCTGCCAAGTGACAGGTGGGACCCACAAACGAGGTGACAATTTAACCAGTCAACAAAGTGCCACGTTGACTATGTGGCCGATAAGTAGGGCGCAATACGGTGCTCTATGATGAGCTAGTGATCCAATAATCACCGCAAAACTATATATAGTGACCGTAAAGAGCGTATTGATACATACGTTGACCGCCAGTGTATTTTTCTCGTTTCAAAGTAAGCCATATTAACCGGAAAGGACGCAATATGGACTAGTACTAGTATTGCTTTGATGTGTCCCGTCAACTCGCCAAACGAGGAGAAGCTTGCTTACTACGCCTCTCTCTCGCCCATGCGCGCGGTGGCTCGCAGGACGAGGAGAGGGTTTTGACTACAACGTCCTCTCCCTCTCCCTCGCCCTCGCCCTTGCGATGGACGTGCGACAGTTCAATAGGTGTCAGATTGCCAGAAGCATATTGTACTGTATTATCATCATCGTTAGACCTTCGGAAGAGGCGAAGAGCCAAGTGCAAGGTTCACACGAGTATGAACTGTTGAACCTCCCAAAGAGGCAAAGAGCCAAGCGCAAGGTTTTATAGGAGTTGTCGTCCTAGTAGGAGCATACTACAACTATAGCGAACGATGCTAGTGTATGATGCTGCCACATCACCTATATTCAAAGTTGTGCCACCTTTTTTTTCTCAAAGAGCGTGTTGGAGCCCGTGCAACAACCACACAAGTTGCACGTACACATAACACATGTACTAGTAATGAATTCTAAAGGAGAAATGCTAGTATGCCACACAAAAGTTCATCTCCAATTCATGTGATAAATTTGTGCATGACTAGTCTACTTATATTCATAGTGCTACCGTTCACAATTTACCATAATCCACTTACACGTTATAGATGGTCTACATGCCCTCCTCCAGGTTCCAGTCGCAGGTGTTCTTCAGGGATGACATGATCCATAGAGATGGGCAACAGGAATCATTGTCGCAGCTTTATAGTCTTCTTCCACATGATGGAGACTCATCCAAGATGAAGCGGCATAAATCAGGGATAGCGTGTCCCAGCATGTCGTTCATCCGGCGGTGCGCACTGAAGACACAACCATGCTTCATGAACGGCAGGCCTTCGGTGTCGTGCACGGAAGGTGGCATCCTCTTCACAATAGGGTAGATGTCCCCAATGAACAGCGAGTACTCTCCAAGAGTGTTCCTCGGCACCCACATAGCATCACAGGGGTCGAACTCGGTGCTGTTCATCTGGTACACACGACATCTCAGATCTGAACACATGGTGACGTACATAGTCAAGGTCCATGCATAATAATGGTGTGCTCAAATATGGCGGTCAGTAATACTGTGCAGCAAATAGTACTACTCCAGTATAGAGGAAGTAAAATAACCGACTTATTATATATAGCCACTCTTGGCTACATGGATGAGATAGTAAGACATGGAAAAACAAAAATGGTGGCAGCTAGTGGGTTCAAGTCTTCAAGGGCCTAGCTAGCTATACGCGTCCTCCAAGGTAAAAAGTACTCGTACTAGTACTAGTAAGTAGTACAACAATGAAAGAGAAGGCGAGAGGGTTAAAAATATAATACTAAATGGAATACATGGGTAGATGGTGACGGTCCGATCATGGTAAATTGTGTAAAGATGTTGCACATCAATGGTACCATGGGTAATGACTGCTAAGATAGTTGATCCCAATATGCGAAAGTCAGTTACAAGGTTCCAAGTTAGACCGAATTGCGGATGCAAATGCACATCTAGGTTCGGCAATCTTATTTTGATCGAGGGACGACTGGTCCCTGCAAAATAATGGAGTACCGTTAGAGATGCAATTGATGGTTTGTGCATTCCGTTTGTAATCTCCCGTACCGTAGGATGGCAACCAGATGAAACAAGTCCCATGGCTTGTCACCATGAAGATACAGCCTAGATGGCGCAAAACATTTTCGAACGTGTAGGGGTACAAATCTGCCGCCGCCAATATGCGCCAGCCTCTGCCGTTACTGCCTCTTGCATTGATGGCAATCCTTATGTCAAACACCGCGATGAGATAGTAATCGTCGTAGCCGTGTCGCTTTGTCGGCTGGTCTGCAATTGCTATCTTCTTCAATCTCATGTAGGCATCATCATACGTATTCAAGCCGAGCCTGTCTGAAAGGCCAATCCGAATGGTGGGGAAGGTGTCTACGGGAACGGCCACACTGCTGTGGATGTTGTGCAAAATGATGGTTGTATCCGACCGGAGGTATGCAAGCCAATCTTCACCGACCCATATCTATATATAAGATGGTGGGCAATAGAGAAATTACGGGATGGAAATGGAATAACTAAGTACTACATGATCAAACTCCATGACTGACCTGCTCATCGGACAAAATCCGACTACCTCTCAACATCGGCAACTCTAGCGGAGTCAACGTGCAACCATGGCCAGGGAGCGGTAGACTGTTCGAAGGATTGTCCCATAGAAGAACCTTCTCCTCGAGGATGCATGGAAGACCAACAAGCATGGCCTTTTCCCAAGCCTGTTTAAGCACCATCTTGACAAAGTTGGTGTAGGAAGCATCGAGTCTTGCGGCGGTTAGGACATCGGAGCGGCGTGCGATTTCTCCCAGAGGATCGCCGTCCAAGGTCTCCAAGCCCCGACGAGGAGGAGAACCGCCTGGCGAATCCATGGGAGCAGCGATGAACTGCCTTCTCTTCAGGGGGAGGGGAACTGGCGAGGAGGAGATAAGAGCATAGTAACCGCAGGGCCTCGCTCTTCCAACTGTAGCTCCTCAATCGTTCATTAGCGAAGTGGTGAGGCTATTATTTACTACATACTCGTACTATAGCAGTACTAGTATTACTTTCTCAACTAGTAGTGCGATGCAATGTACTTCTAGTATAGTGCACCAGTTTTGAACTCTTGAATCTCAGGACCAAGGAGCTATAGTTGGAAGTGGAGGGTAGTAATGTTCTTTAGAGCCATCGGTCTACTATCAATGCAGGGAAAGTACACCTATGTAGTGGGTACTCTCGGTGCTCTATTAAAGCGCGTAGCTGTCCTACTCAGCTGCTCCTCTCACGCACACACTAGCAGCCTGTTGATCAGTGATGGTTACTGCGGGGGCAGAACATTTGAGTTATTTGATACAACGAGACTAGGCTTTTCGCTTCCATTTGTGGAGGTGTAATGGATCTCGTCGAACTTTGTTAGTAGTTCCTTTTTTATGAATGAGATGATGCAAAGCTTTTGACTCTATTTCAAAACAAAAAAATCACATCAAGAGGAATTTCTTTTATACTCCCTCCTTCCCTGTTTATAGGGCTTATCTCAAAAATTTCGGTTTCCCATTTTGTAAGTCTCAATTTGATTGTTCCCCATCACATGCTTAGATTTCAAGGTGCATTAATTCATTGAATGCAAGAATTATGAGAAACTTGACCAATGCATGTACTTCATGCATGCATGCATTGCAATTATTGCATTGGTAAACACAATTGTTTGAGGAAAACGAGCGCATTAATTGAGTGCTTTACAAACCATGAAAATTATTCCGCCACTCATCATCTACCTTGGTTGGTGAGATTTTTGAATTGAGCCCTATAAACCAGAGTGAAGTCCATGCGTGCAATGCCACAATCTACAGAGTAGTACAGTACTAGCTCTTTATGTACAGAGCCATATTGCATAGTTCCCAATGCCACGTCAGACTTTTCCTGCTCCTCCGGCTTAATTGGGAGGCGCTAGTTTAAATATGCTACTAGCTGATGAAGAAGTTGCAAGCGAGGTGCGCCTAGGGCGAGCATGCAAGCCACGGGATGATGGGAAGGAAAACCCATTCACGTGGCTGGGCTATCCAGTGCACCCAAATTGTGGTCTGACACGTTCATTCGACTTCAAAACTCAAACTACCTGTGTACAATATTGGCTCACAGCAAAGTTACTATTTAAAAAAATGCCACCATGCGTTCAGCCGGGATTGAACCCACAAAACAAGATATACACTCCCGCGACCACTAGTAGTACTCGTTGGAGTACAACGCAACCTAGAATCGCCTTTTGTCGCTAGTAGTACATTGTTCCTTACAAGAAACCACTAATAATGCCAAGAAATTATTACCACTTGCATACGTGGCAGACTTAATATAAGACTACCTTATCAACCATTGTACTTGCCCTTACCAACCAGCCCTACCAAGAAACAACTACTCTACAAAGTGCCGTTATAGGCACGTTTCAACCCATGTCGCCCCTTAAGTCAATGCCTTCTATTCGACCGACAAGTTAGGCTTGATGACTTGTGGGACCTACATGTCAGTCTGCACAAAAATCCCCGAGTGACCTCCTACCTTGGGCCCGTCCACCTAGTCATCCTCGGCCATGGGACGCAGCTACCGCCACTGGCAGAAGGCAAGGTCAAAACCACCAGTGGTGCGGAGCCCATCTTGCGGCAGCCCGGGTAACAGCTCTGTTCGGCGTTTGCGGCCGCTAGATAGCCAAGATATCTCCTCCAACTGCTTGTCTGCAAGGTTTGCTAGCTAGATTGGCACGGCGGCATGGCGGCTTGCTCGCGCTCGCCGTGCTAAGGCCAGCCATCTGGCTCGAGCGAAGGGCAGCGTAGCGGCTTGCTCGCACGTGAGTCACGCTCGGGCCAGCCTGCCAACTCGTGCGGAGGCTAGCGCGGCATCGGGCCCGTCCGGGGGAGCGACGGCCAACTCGCTCATCATCGGAACCACCGACGAACACGCATCAGTACTGTTTGAAGTAATGTTTAGGAAAAATAATGATTTGAGGGGGAATAATAGGATAGAAGGTCAGATGTGGGTCCCTCATGTCAACGGTCCAACAAAATATGTTGGTTTAAGCTGCCTCGTCAGCACAAACGTGTGGGCCAACCCTGTCATAAACAGGTTTAAATGAGCCTAATCGGCACTAGGTAGTAGTTTTCGGCGCGGATTAAGAAATCTTGGTTATGTCTTTGCTATTTTTTGTACAATAGTATCTTCCTAGGGCTGGTGAAAGTGGTAGTTTTTTGTTAAATACTCTACATATTGTAAGTAGGAGTGAAAGTTAAGCTTTGGAAGCCAATAAGCAAGGCTAGTTACATAGTGCCTATGTGTACGTGATTGAAAGTAAATATCAACCATGAGTGACTAATATCTTGATGGAAAACTTGAAACTATGGAAATACTAGCATTTTTTGCATGGTTGGAAATACTAGCAATGTTCACGTGCGTGGAAACGGATCATAATTAAAATAATACTTATTCGCAAACTTGATACAAAACACTCTAATTTTGACATACATATATCACTAGAGATATATTATGTTTCAATCAGAATATATTCCTTGGGTTGTTTTGGTGAGGTGAGGGAGGGATGTGGTTGGTTTTAAGATACTAATTATGAGTTTTTCTGCAAATTGGTAGATTAGTGGAATATTGGTAAGAAAAGGCAACAACTTACCTCACAGTCGTTAGATGTCGATCTAATATATGGTCAGAAATGACGGATGGCAGACACACCATCATCACCAACTTAGTCTTGTGTACGAGTACTAGCAAGATGTTCGTGCATTGCACGGAACATCAAGATGCATTTTGTTATAAAACACTTGTTGTGATTGACCCATGCAGGAATAATCCCATGTGTAAAAACTAATGATATGTCGAGAAAGAGGAGATAAGGCGAAGAGGAGTGGGGTGTGGTGGTGATTGGTGGTCGTACTGAGCAGAGGCATGGGGATGGACGACGTCGGCAGCGGCCACCAGGCCAGTTTGTTCTAGAGGATTCCTTTTTTAATTGCTCAACAATGAGGTTCTTGGAGATAAGGATGAACGAGGGAAGGCCTTGTCTGCAAATGTGGAGAGAGGTGCGGGTATCATTTAGTTTAATTTCCATCTGTCAGATATAGATAGGATGGTCTATATTGCAAGATGGCACGCGTATCATCATCACCAACTCGGTTTTTTTAGAAGAGAAGAAATATAAGTATGGAGATACAAGCATATTATCGATACTTGTTCCCGTAAACTAAGATCTACATTCTATTCAACGGCTCATCAGCATGTGGGGCCTTAGCACAATGACTTCTCAACTGTGTAAAACAAAGGTTTTCCCGTCGTAGATAAGGAGGGGGTGACAGTGACGCGCTTTTGGCTTGCTCTAGTCCTTGTAGTCATACTAGGTGGTCTACGCACGTGTAGATTTATTCTTCTTCATGTCTTGTGTTCGTCGTACTGCCACGACTGTTGATGAATAGACAGTAAGTTATTCACAAGGAAACCCTTGTCGAGCGTGTTTGCGAGAGAGAGAGAGAGAGAGAGAGAGAGTGCGTGTGTGATATGTCTAGAGACTGAGGCAATGATAAGAGATTCTTTGTGTCTATGTATGTGGAGGATAGAGAGAGAGAGAGACATGTACATGGAGCTTTGTGTTGTGTAACGTGGAGACACATAGACATAATCAGAGAGTGAGTGTGTGAGATACACATGGGGCCATGGGGAGAGATGTGTGAGTTAGAGAGATGGAGAATTTTGGTGTGAATCTAAGCTAGAGAGAGGGGGCATATATACATACCTAGAGCTGGAGATAATATGCAAGGGTGTGTGTCTTAAAAGAAGGATCCATATAGATGGGTGTTTGTGCGTGTCTGTGTGTGTTTGTGCGTGTGTTTTTGTGTGAGAGGGAGTGTGTGTATGTGGTGTAGAGAGACCACTAATGATGTAAACCTAGTATAAGGCAAGGGGGAATGGTGTGACATGTGTGTCAAAGAGAGACAAAGGCATGTGTAGTAGCGGGATAACATGGGTGCGGGTGGGGAGCAGACTATTTGGAAGAGACATCGTGTGTGTGTGGGAGAGGGGTGTGATGACCCACAAGTGTAGGGGATCTATCGTATTCCTTTATATAAGTAAGAGTGTCGAACCCAACAAGGAGCAGAAGGAAATGATAAGCGGTTTTCAGTAAGGTTTTCTCTGCAAGCACTGAAATTGTAGGTAACAGATAGTTTTGTGATAAGATAAGTAGTAATGAGCAACAAGTAAATAAAGTAAATAAAGTGCATCAAGGTTGCCCAATCCTTTTTGTAGCGAAGGATAAGCCTGGACAATTTCTAATAATAATAAAGGAGCTCCCGAGGACACATTTGGAATTATTGTCAAGCTAGTTTTCGTCACGCTCAAATGATTCGCGTTCGGTACTTTGATAATTTGATATGTGGGTGGACCGGTACTTGGGTACTGCCCTAACTTGGACAAGCATCCCACTTATGATTAACCTCTATTGCAAGCATCCGCAACTACAAAAGAAGTATTAAGGTAAACCTAACCACAACATTAGACATATGGATCCATATCAACCCCTAACGAAGCAACGCATAAACTAGGGTTTAAGCTTCTGTCACTTTATTAACCCATCATCTACTTATTACTTCCCCATGCATTCCTATAGGCCCAAATAATGGTGAAATGTCATGTAGTCGATGTTCACATAACACCACTAGAGGAAAAGACAACATACATCTCATCAAAATATCGAACGAATACCAAATTCACATGACTACTAATAGCAAGACTTCTCCCATGACCTCAGGAACAAATGTAACTACTCACAAAGCATATTCATGTTCATAATCAGAGGAGTAATAATATGCATAAAGGATCTAAACATATGATCTTCCACCAAGTAAACCAATTAGCATCAACTACAAGGAGTAATCAACACTACTAGCAACCCACATGTACCAATTTGTGGTTTTGATACAAAATTGGATACTAGAGATGAACAA
The DNA here is from genome assembly GCF_018294505.1 of Triticum aestivum. NCBI lineage: Eukaryota > Viridiplantae > Streptophyta > Magnoliopsida > Poales > Poaceae > Triticum > Triticum aestivum. The sequence continues at coordinate 283,817,358 of NC_057813.1, read as the reverse complement.
GGGTTTTGAGAGGAGATGGTGCTAGTGAAGATGTTTATGGAGATTGACCCTCTCCCGATGAGAGGATCGTTGGTGATGACGTTGGTGATGATTTTCCCCTCCTAGAGGGAAGTGTCCCCGGCAGAACAACTCCGCCAGAGCCCTAGGTTGATTCCGCCAAGGTTTCGCCTCGTGGCGGCGGAGTTTTGTTCCGTAAGCTTGCCCATGATTTTTTCCAAGGTAAAAGTGATGATATAGCAGAAGATGGACGCCGGAGGCCCACCAGGGGGCCCAGGAGATAGGGGGCGCGCCCTATGGGGGGGGCGCCCCCTGTCTCCTGGAAAGGGTGTGGGCCCCCTAGCCTATTTGTTTCGCTCTGAAATTCTTATTAATTCCAAAAAGTTATTTCGTGGAGTTTTAGGACTTTTGGAGTTGTGCAGAATAGGTTTCCAACGTTTGCTCCTTGTCCAGCCAGAATTCCAGTTGCCGACATTCCCCCTCTTCATGGTAAACCTTGTAAAATAAGAGAGAATAGCCATAAGTATTGAGATATAATGTGTAATAACAGCCCATAATGCAATAAATATTGATATAAAAGAATGATGCAAAATGGACGTATCAACTCCCCCAAGCTTAGACCTCGCTTGTCCTCAAGCGAAAGCCAAAATCGAAAAATATGTCCACATATTTAGAGGTAGAGGTGTCGATAAAAATAAAATACGGACATGAGGGCATCATGATCATTCTAATAACAGCAACATATATAGAATTTGTCATATGATTTCCTATGCTCAAGTAAGAAGCAATTCACCATATCAAGTATGGTTCAAAAACTTCATTGGGATTTAACAAACTATAATCTCAGTCATTGAAGCAATTGCAATTTATCATAACATCAGAAAGAGTCAATAATAGAGCTTTTCATCAAGCTCACATACTCAACTATCTCGTAGTCTCTTACAATTGCTAACACTCACGCAGTACTTGTGGTTATAGAGTTTCAGCCGGACACTGAGAAAGATAGGGGCTTATTGTGTTGCCTCCCAACGTATTCACCTTTAGGTGATGTCAACAATAATAGCTCATGCTAACTTACATCCAATTGGATATATATATATATATATATATATATATATATATATATATCATGATCTTTCAAACACGAGGAGCTTGCCAAAGGATAAAATAAAAAGGGAAAGGTGAGGATCACCTTGACTCAAGCATAAAGTAAAAACATAAAGTAAAAGATAGGCCCTTCACAGAGGGAAGCACAGGTTGTCATGCGCGTTTAGGCTTGATGCATAAAATCTTAATGCAAAAGAACGTCACTTTATATTGCCCCTTGTATGTGTACCTTTATTATGCAGTCCGTCGCTTTTATTACTTCCACAACAAGTTCGTACAAAGCGTATTTTCTCTGCACTAATAAGTCATACATATTTAGAGAGCAATTTTTATCGCTTTCACCGATGACAACTTACTTGAAGGATCTTACTCAATCCATAGGTAGGTATGGTGGACTCTCATGGCAAAACTGTGTTTAAGGATATTTGGAAGCACGAGTAATATTTCTACTTGGTGCAAGGAATTTTGCTAGCATGAGGGGGAAAGGCAAGCTCAACATGTTTGGAAGGTCAATGACAATATACTTTAACTGAGATGTCGGAAAACATAAACCATTACATTGTCTTCCTTGTCCAACATCAACTCTTTTAGCATGTCATACTTAATGAGTGCTTCACAATCATAAAAGGTGTCCAAGATAATATATTTATATGTGAACCCCTCTTTCCTTATCACTTCCTATTAATTGCAACGATGACCAAGACTATGTTCATCAACTCTCAACAATTTTTATGCCTCATACTCTCTATGTGTGAAGTTATCACTATCCATAAGATCAATATGAACTCTTTATTCTTTCTACTTTCTCAAGATCATAGCAACATAGCAAAACCCTTGACTCAACACTAAACTTTATTATAGATAGCACACGGACTCGATTACATAAAGAGATCACAATGCAAAACTCAAAACTACTTGAAATCAAAACTTCAAACTACTAGAGCAAGATACTACTAAAAGGATATAACTAAATAAAGCGGTAAAGATAGGAGTGTGATGGTGATACGATACCGGGGCACCTCCCCCAAGCTTGGCGGTTGCCAAGGGGGGTGCCCATACCCATGTGATTATTTCTCCTTCTTCACAGTTGGTGTTATGATCTTCTTGGCGATGATGCCCTTCAGGATGCGGTTCTCCTCCTCGAGCTTATTGACTTGTTGTTTGAGATCAATAATTTCTTTATGGAGCTTGCCCGTAACGGCCAAAGCTCCTTTTACCCAACGATGCTGCATAGCTTCTGGAGAACAAGTGAAACTCTTTTTATATTTTCATAAGAAATAAATCTAGAGTTGGAAGGGATGACCGAAGTTGGAATAGCCACGCTCGGTAGTTCCCCCATCATGAATTCTTCTTGGAGATGAGAGGTGACTTCTTGATCTTCTTCCATGGCATCTATCCTTTTCAAATCAGCCTTCATCTTATCCTCTGTTGATGGTCCAAAGTGGTAGGCATCGTTATTCGCTCCTGGACCTGGTGTTGGGTGAGACACCCGGCTCTCCCCAACTGACTCCTGAGAAGACATCTTGCTTAATTCTACAACAAGAATAGCTCGAAATGAAAACAGAGGATATTCGCATGATACAGTGGTCAAAACCTTCGGGATTATATATAATGAATTTTTACCGACCAAAATACGTAACATACAAGAAAATGGAGTCCGGGAGGCACACAAGATGCCCACGAGACAGGGGGCACGCCCTATAGTGGGGGGGGGGTGCCCTCCACTCTCGTGGGAGCCTCATGTCCCTTTTAGACTACTTCTTTCTTCCTAAAATTCTTAAATAATCCAAAACTGATAAAAAATGCCATTAAAGTTGTTTTGGAGTCGGTTTACTTACCGTACCACATACCTATACCTTTTCAGAGTTTGAAACGTTCTTGAAAGTGTCCCTTATGTATTCCTCGGAGGTTACTGTTTCAATAATATTAGTTTCAACATTGATAGGATTACCTGAATATAGTGTTTAATTCTTTGACCGTTTACCACCCTCGGATTTGTGCCTTCGAAGTTGTTGATTTTTATAGCACTAGAACGATAGACTTCCTCAATAACGTAGGGACCTTCCCATTTTGGGAGAAGTTTTCGTGCAAAAAATCTTAAACGAGAGTTGAATAATAACACATAATCTCCTACGTTAAACTCACACTTTTGTATCCTCTTATCATGCCAGCGTTTGACTTTTTCTTTGAATAGCTTGGCATTGTCATACACTTGGGTTCTCCATTCATCAAGTGAGCTAATATCAAATAACCTCTTCTCACCGGAAAGTTTGAAGTCATAATTGAGCTCTTTGATAGCCCAATATGCCTTATGTTCAAGTTCCAGAGGTAAATGACACGCTTTCCCATAAACCATATTATAAGGAGACATACCCATAGGATTTTTGTATGCAATTCTATAGGCCCATAATGCATCATCAAGTTTTTTGGACCAATTCTTTCTAGATCTATTCACAGTCTTTTGCAAAATTAATTTGAGCTCTCTATTGCTCAACTCTACTTGACCACTAGACTGCGGATGATAAGGAGATGCTATTCTATGATTGACATCATACTTAGCAAGCATCTTACGGAAAGCACCATGAATAAAATGTGAACCACCATCAGTCGTAAGATATCTAGGGACTCCAAACCTCGTAAAAATAACTTGTTTAAGCATTTTAACAGAAGTGTTATGATCAGCACTACTAGTTGGAATAGGTTCTACCCACTTAGTAACATAATCAACAGCAACTAAAATATGTGTATAACCATTAGAGGCAGGAAAAGGTCCCATATAATCAAATCCCCAAAGATCAAACGGTTCAATAACAAGAGAATAATTCATAGGCATTTCTTGACGTCTACTAATGTTACCTATTCTTTGACATTCATCACAAGATAAGATAAACTTACGAGCAACTTCGAAAAGAGTACGCCAATAAAAACAGATTGTAGTACCTTGTGTGCAGTTCTATATCCAGCGTGGTGTCCTCCATAAGATTCAGAGTGACACTTACGTAGAACCTGTTCCTGTTCATGCTTAGGCACACAATGTCTAATAACACCATCTACTCCTTTATAAAGGTGTGGATCATCCCAGAAGTAATGTCTTAAATCATAAAAGAACTTTTTCTTTTGCTGGTATGTGAAACCAGGCGGTATAAATTTAGCAAAAATGTAATTAGCATAATCAGCATAACAAGGAGAAGTACGAGAAGCATTGACGACCGCTAATTGTTCATCAGGAAAGCTATCACTAATAGGCAGTGGGTCATCGAGAACATTCTCTAACCTAGACAAGTTATCTGCAACGGGGTTCTCAGCTCCTTTTCTATCAAAATATGCAAGTCAAATTCTTGGAGCAAGAGAATCCATCTAATGAGTCTAGGCTTAGCATCTTTCTTTTCCATAAGATATTTAATAGCAGCATGATCAGTGTGAATAGTAACTTTGGAATCAACAATATAAGGTCTGAACTTATCACATGAAAACACAACTGCTAAGAACTCTTTTTCTGTAGTGGCATAATTTCTCAGGGCAGTATCAAGAGTCTTACTAGCATACTGGATAACATTCAATTTCTTATCAACTCTTTGCCCAAGAACAACACCTACAGCATAATCAGTAGCATCACACATAATTTCAAAAGGTAAATTCCAATCAGGTAACTGAAAAATAGGTGAAGTGATCAAAGCTTTCTTAAGTGTTTCAAAAGCTTCTACACAATCATCATCAAAGACAAAAAGAATATCCTTTTGCAATAAATTAGTCAGAGGCCTAGAGATTTTAGAAAAGTCCTTAATGAACCTTCTATAAAAACCGGCATGACCGAGGAAACTTTTTATACCTTTTATGTCCTTGGGACATGGCATCTTTTCAATAACATCAACTTTGGCTTTATCAACTTCAATACCTCTCTCGGAGATCTTGTGCCCCAATACAATGCCTTCATTAACCATAAAGTGACACTTCTCCCAATTCAGGACGAGACTAGTGTCTTCGCATCTCTGCAAAACTCGATCAAGGTTGCTCAAACAATCATCAAAAGAGGATCCATAGACGAAGAAGTCATCCATGAATACCTCACAATTTTTTTCACAAAAATCAGAGAATATAGCCATCATGCATCTTTGAAAGGCAGCAGGTGCATTACATAAGCCAAAAGGCATACGTTTATAAGCAAAAGTACCAAAAGGGCAAGTAAAAGTAGTTTTAGATTGATCCTTCGCTGACACAGGTATCTGAGAGAAGCCAGAATAACCATCTAGAAAGCAAAAATATGTGTGTTTGGATAGCCTTTCTAGCATTTGATCAATAAAAGGTAAAGGTTAATGGTCTTTCTTAGTAGCTTTATTTAACTTACGGAAATCAATTACCATCCTATAACCTGTAATAATTCTTTGCAGGATCAATTCATCTTTATCATTAGGAACGACGGTAATACCTCCTTTTTAGGGACACAATGGACATGACTTACCCATTCACTATCAGCAACGGGATAAATAATACCTTCCTCGAGGAGCTTTAGTATCTCCTTTCTTACCACTTCCTTCATCTTGGGATTTAATCGTCTTTGAGGATCCCTAACTGGTTTGCCATCGTCCTCCAATGTAATTTTGTGTTGACATAACATGGGACTAACATCCTTAAGATTATCCAGAGTATATCCAATAGTTGCACGGTGCTTCTTCAGAGTTTTCAATAGTCTTTCTTCTTCTTTATCTGAAAGGTTAGCACTAATAATAAGATATATTTCTTTTTCATCAAGATAAGCATACTTAAGATTATTAGGTAATGGTTTGAGTTCAAACACGGGATCACCCTTGGGTTGAGGGGGATCCCCAAGAATTTCAACAGGAAGGTTATGTTTCAGCATAGGCCCCTGTTTAAGGAACACTTCATCTATCTCTTCCTTTTCCTTCATAAACATATCGTTTTCATGGTCTAGCAAATATTGTTCTAACGGATTAGTTGGAGGAACAGCAATGGAAGCAAGACCAATAATCTCATCCTTACTAGGTGGTTCCCTTTCAAAAGGTTGTCTACTAAACTTAGCGAAATGAAACTCATGAGACATACCATCTATGCCAACAATGATAATATTCTTTTCACAATTAATCTTAGCACTAGCAGTATTCAAGAAGGGCCTACCAAAAATAATGGGACAAAAGGCATCTTCTCGGGAAGCAAGAACAAGAAAATCAGCAGGGTATTTAACCTTCCCACAGAAAACTTCAACATCTCTAACAATCCCAATAGGTTTAGTGGTATCCCTATTAGCAAGCTTAATAGTAACATCAATGTCTTCTAATTCAACAGGTGCAATGTCGTGCATAATTTCTTTATAAAGATCATAAGGTATCACACTAGCACTAGCACCCATATCACATAAGCCATGATAACAATGATCTCCTATTTTAACAGAAATAACAGGCATGCCTATGACAGGTCTACATGTCTTAGTATCAGGTCTAGTAATATTAGCAGTCTCACCCAAGAAAGAAATAACATGCCCATCTAAGTCCTCATCCAAGAGATCTTTAATCATAGCAATACTAGGTTCAACATTAATTTGCTCATGAGGTGTATAAGTCCTAGTATAACTCTTACGAACAATAGTCGAAGCATTAGCATGATCCTTTATCCTAATAGGAAAAGGAGGTTTTTCAACATAAGCAGGAGGAACAATAGGCTCACTATAGGTAATAGTCTTTTCTTCGACTGTAATAGGTGCAACAACTTTCACTTCAACAGGAGGATTATATTTAAACCACTTCTCCTTAGGGAGATCAACGTGAGTAGCAAAATATTCACAAAAAGTAGCTACTATCTCAGTGTCAAGTCCATACTTAGCGCTAAATCCACGAAAAACATCGGTATCCATAAAAGATTTAACACAATCGAACTTAGGTGTCATACCTGACTCCTTACCATCATTGGAACCCCAATCTTCAGAGTTGTGTTTAATTCTTTCCAATAAGTCCCACTTGAAATCAATAGTCTTCAGCATGTAAGAACCAGCACAGGAAGTATCGAGCAGGTTGCGATTATCAAGAGAAAGCCGAGCATAAAAATACTGAATAATCATTTCCCGAGAGAGCTCATGATTGGGGAATGAATATAACATTGACTTAAGCCTCCCCCAAGCTTGAGCGATGCTTTCTCCTTCGCGAGGCCAGAAATTATATATGTAATTACGATCACGATGAACAAGATGCGTAGGATAGAACTTCTTGTGAAATTCCAACTTCAATCGCTTATAATTCCAAGATCTTGTATCCTCACATAGCCTATACCATGTCATTGCATCTCCCTTCAAAGATAAAGGGAAGACCTTCCTTTTGACAACATCATCGGGAATACCTGCAAGCTTAAATAATCCACAAACTTCATCCACAAAGATAAGGTGTAAATCGGGATGCAATGTTCCATCTCCTGCAAATGGATTAGCTAGCAGTTTCTCTATCATACGCGAAGGAATATCAAAGTAAATATTTTCATAAAGTTCCGTAGGTTGAGGAGCAACTCTTTGCTCTTCTAGTTGGGGTGAAGATACCCCAAACAAGCCCCTCAAAGGATTAGTTTCCATAGTGACAAGTAACAAAAAATTTCAGCACACTAAATAAATGTTTCCTTACCAAGTTCCACTCACCAAAAGCACTACACTCCCCGGCAACGGCGCTAGAAAAGAGTCTTGATGACCCACAAGTGTAGGGGATCTATCATAGTCCTTTTGATAAGTAAGAGTGTCGAACCCAACGAGGAGCAGAAGGAAATGATAGGCGGGTTTCAGTAAGGTTTTCTCTGCAAGCACTGAAATTGTAGGTAACAGATGGTTTTGTGATAAGATAAGTAGTAACAAGCAACAAGTAAATAAAGTAAATAAAGTGTAGCAAGGTGGCCCAATCATTTTTGTAGCAAAGGATAAGCCTGGACAATTTCTAATAATAATAAAGGAGCTCCCAAGGACACATTGGGAATTATCGTCAAGGTAGTTTTCATCACGCTCAAATGATTTGCGTTCGGTACTTTGATAATTTGATATGTGGGTGGACCGGTCTTGGGTACTTCCCTAACTTGGACAAGCATCCCACTTATGATTAACCTCTATTGGAAGCATCTGCAACTAAAAAACAAGTATTAAGGTAAACCTAACCACATCATTAGACATATGGATCCATATCATCCCCTAACGAAGCAACGCATAAAGTAGGGTTTAAGCTTCTGTCACTCTAGCAACCTGTCATCTACTTATTACTTCTCCATGCCTTCCTCTAGGCCCAAATAATGGTGAAGTGTCATGTAGTCGACGTTCACATAACACCACTAGAGGAAAACACAACATACATCTCATCAAAATATCGAACGAATACCAAATTCACATGACTACTAATAGCAAGACTTCTCCCGTGTCCTCAGGAACAAACGTAACTACTCACAAAGCATATTCATGTTCATAATCAGAGGAGTAATAATATGCATAAAGGATCTGAACATATGATCTTCCACCAAGTAAACCAATTAGCATCAACTACAAGGAGTAATCAACACTACTAGCAACCCACAAATACCAATTTGTGGTTTTGATACAAGATTGGATACAAGAGATGAACTAGGGTTTTCAGAGGAGATGGTGCTGGTGAAGATGTTGATGGAGACTGACCCCCTCCTGATGAGAGGATCGTTGGTGATGACGTTGGTGATGATTTCCCCCTGCCGGAGGGAAGTGTCCTGGCAGAACAACTCCGCCAGAGCCCTATATTGATTCCGCCAAGGTTCCGCCTCATGGCGGCGGAGTTTCCTTCCGTAAGCTTGCCCACGATTTTTTCCAGGGTAAAAGTGATGATATAGTAGAAGATGGACGCCGGAGGCCCACCAGGGGGCCCAGGAGATAGGGGGCACGCCCTATAGGGGGGGGGGGCGCACCCCCTGTCTCCTAGACTGGGTGTGGGCCCCCCTGGCCTATTTCTTTCGCTCAGAAATTCTTATTAATTCCAAAAAGTTGTTTCGTGGAGTTTCAGGACTTTTGGAGTTGTGCCGAATAGGTTTCCAACGTTTGCTCCTTTTCCAGCCAAAATTCCAGCTGCTGGCATTCCCCTCTTCATGGTAAACCTTGTAAAATAAGAGAGAATAGCCATAAGTATTGAGATATAATGTGTAATAACAGCCCATAATGCAATAAATATTGATATAAAAGCATGATGCAAAATGGATGTATTAGGGTGCGAGAGCGAGAGAGAGAGAGAGAGAGAGAGAGAGAGCTAGCGACGAAGAAAGAGAGAGAGAGGAAGAGAGAGGGGAGAGAGGGGTCATTTGTGTCCATAAGTGGCGTATAGATAGGGAGACAATGTGATGTTGTTTGAAATTGGCCTATGTACAGAGACGCAAGGGAAGCGAGTCATCATGTGTGTGATAGGGACTTCATGATAGATCTAGAATAGATGGTGTAGAGAACAACATGCGAGATTGAGAACGATGATACATTAGGGAGCTATGGAAAGACTCATGGCATATATGTATACAGGGAAGGAGCTGGGGCGGGTCCGCATGTGGGAGAGATAGAAAGAGGAGAGTGGTGCACAAGGAGACAAAGTGTGCTTGTTTGCAGTGGGGTGGTGTGTGAGGTGAGTGTATGAGAACCACATAACTAGGGAGATAGATGTTTGGGGGCAACGTTTTGTGTGTATGGGAAAGATACACTCTACATAGTGTGTGTGCTTGGGAAAGAGATATGCCGGAAGACCTAGAGAGTGGGGGAAGAGATGTGTGCATGCCCGAGAGACAAAGTGATAGAGACCTATATTGGTGTCCGGACTTTAGAAGAGAGGGGGTTGTTAATGTGCTCGTGTGTTCGTGTCTGGGGGAGAGAACGACTTGTGTGTGTGGGGGGGGGGTGGGGGTGGGGGGTGCGACGGTGGGGGTGGGGGTGGGGGTTTGCTTTAGATAAAGAGTGAGGTGTCTATATTTGAGGGACTTTAGCATAATTGAGATATATATGGTCAATAGTGTGTGCACTCATGGTTGAACAATTTTTTCACAGTTTGGACTATGAGATAACGATACTTTTGAACATGCGTGACATACCTTGATGTACCAGAATTACAAACCTAAGATTGGAATTTTGGAATTCGACTCCATCATTAGCTTCTGTAATTCATTGAAACAGAGGTACATTTTTAAGCCGGGATTTCGTGATTTCAAATTCATACATCAAACCTAGAGATATACACATACGGTCATGTTCAAACTTTATAATCATCCACTTTATTCATACAGATACACATTTTTTCTTTTGTCATCATATTTAGGATAAACACATTTGGAATTTCATTGGAATTGGACCGTATGATGGTATTTGCTTGTACTAGCTCAATGATCCATATTTGAATTTAATGGACAATCGAAGTTTCGAGTTGGAGACATTGATTTTCAAAACTTGCACTTTTTTTGCGTGCAAAACAAATAAATTCTCGTCCATGATATCATAGTCGTCCGTACAAGAGCAGAACACTTATAATTTCAGGCGCCAAAAGCTTTCGAACTTCCCGCTCACATCGAAATATCTCGCGCCCGAAAGTTTAGCCCTGCGATATTCTTGTTTTACCCCTGCCACATGAACGGAAAAGGGCTGCTTTGGTAACTCCATTGTTTTCCCCTCTTTGCCCCCAACATTCTTCCACAGAGCACCTCCCCTTCCCCTCCCCGACCCCCTAACCACGGCAAGCTGCCGAATCTAGTCCTCCTCCACAGCGGTGGACCTCACACCCCACCGGACCTACTTTCCGCACCTTGGAACCCCCAACTGCCAACTCACCACTTCACCGGAGCCGCTTCAGTGACTGGCTTGTTGAAAGTGCAACTATCCCTAGGTGGTTTTGGTAATTCATAACAACATATAGCTCACTGAGCTAATGCTATTCCAAGACTATTATTTTAGGAAAGATCAATGAATGGCATGGCATGTATGATGAAAGTGGATCCCCCAAAATATCAAGGACAAAGGATTGGCTCAAGATCAAAAGCTCAAGACTCTTCATTTTACATTTTAGTGATCCAAGATCACATTGAGTCTATAGGAAAAGCCACTACTATCAAGGAGGGATGAGGTGTTGCTTAATGAGCCTCTTGCTTCAAGTGCTTAGTGATATGCTCCAAATACCCTCAACTACTTTCTCACATCCACATATGACCTAAACCTGAAGTCAAAATCGGTCACACCGATTCTTTCTGTCCGGAGCCATCGAGTTCAAATGTCATAGCCACTGCCACAAACCCTAGGCAAATCGGTCTCACTGATAGGGATCTCGGTCTCATCGAGATGGGATTGTAATATCTCTGTTTCCCTTCATAACGTTTCGGTCTAACCGAAGTGAGCGATCAGTCCCACCGAGATTGCAATGTAAACTCTTTGTTTCCTTTTCGTACCATTTCGGCCTCACCGAAAAGAGCGAATCGATCCCACCGAGTTCACCTGACCAACTCTCTGGTTAGCTAATTACCAAAATCGGTCTCACCGAGTTTGTGTAATCGGTCTCACCGAGATTACGTTATGCCCTAACCCTAACCATATCGGTCCTACCGAGTTGCATGTCGGTCCCACCGAAAATCCTAACGTTCACTAGGTTTACTAAATCGGTCCGACCGAGTTTGTTGATTCGGTCCCACCGAGATTGGTAAATTGTGTGTAACGGTTAGATTTTGTGTGGAGGCTATATATACCCCTCCACCTCCTCTTCATTCGTGGAGAGAGCCATCAGAACAAACCTACACTTCCAACTTACCAGTTCTAAGAGAGAACCACCTACTCATGTGTTGAGGCCAAGATATTCCATTCCTACCATATGAATCTTGATCTCTAGCCTTCCCCAAGTTGCTTTCCACTCAAATCTTCTTTCCACCAGATCCAAATCCTATGAGAGGGAGTTGAGTGTTGGGGAAACTATCATTTGAAGCACTAGAGCAACGAGTTCTTCATCAACGCACCATTTGTTACTTCTTGGAGAGTGGTGTCTCCTAGATTGGCTAGGTGTCACTTGGGAGCCTCCGACAAGATTGTGGAGTTGAACCAAGGAGTTTGTAATGGCAAGGAGATCGCCTACTTGGTGAAGATCTACCGTTAGTGAGGCAAGTCCTTCGTGGGCGACGACCATGGTGGGATGGACAAGGTTGCTTCTTCGTGGACCCTTCTTGGGTGGAGCCCTCCGTGGACTCGCGCAGCCGTTACCCTTCGTGGGTTGAAGTCACCATCAACGTGGATGTATGATAGCACCACCTATCGGAACCACAACAAAAACATCCATGTCTCCAATTGCGTTTGAATCCTCCAAACCCTTCCCTTTACTTTCTTGCAAGTTCCATGCTTTAATTTCCGCTGCCTATATAATATTTGCATGCTTGCTTGAATTGTGTGATGATTTCTTGACTTGTCCAAAGATAGCTAAAATCTGCCAAAGTCTAAAATTGGGAAAAGGTTAAGTTTTTAATTGGTCAAGTAGTCTAATCACCCCCCCCCCTCTAGACATACTTCAAGGTCCTACACTTGTCCACCGCTCCAGATCTCCTTAACCGCCATCATGTTCCACTTCACTAGATTTGCTTAACCGGTGCCCTTGTCCACCACAGTGTAGGTCCTTCACTGACTTCCTCGTCCGCCCCATCGCTGGCCCTTCATTGTCACGCCCAATATGCGACCATATCCAAAAGGAAATCGAAGGTCCCACCAAGGATAGACCCGCATATTGAAACGCTTTTGCAAGGTGGATATCATTACATCAACATTACATAATAGATGGGGATACATACATAAGGCATACAATGCCACTCGAATACAACATCACATTACATAAGATCAACATCCGACTACGGATGAAACACAAACAGAAACTCAAACGACATCCACCCTGCTAGCCCAGGCTGCCGACCTAAAACCTATCCCCTGATGGAAGAAGCAGAAGAAGAACTCAACGCAAGCAAGCATCGCTCTCGTGTCATGATCATCGCAAAACCTGTAACTGCAACTGTTGTTGTAGTAATCTGTGAGCCACGAGGACTCAGCAATCCCATTACCATGGGTATCGAGACTAGCAAAGCTTAAAGGGAATGGAAGGGGTAAAGTGGTGAGGCTGCAGCAGCGACTAAGCAAGTATGGTGTCTAACATATGCAAATAAGAGCGAGAAGAGAGCAAGCGGAACGGTCGTGAAGCTAGCAATGATCAAGAAGTGATCCTGAACTCCTACTTACGTCAAACATAACCCAGAAACCGTGTTCACTTCCCGGACTCCGCAGAAAAGAGACCATCACGGCTACACACACGGTTGATGCGTTTTAATTCGGATCTGGTGTCAAGTTATCTACAAGCGGACATTAACAAATTCCCATCTGCCTATAACCGCAGGCACGGCTTTCGAAAGATTATACCCTGCAGGGGTGTCCCAACTTAGCCCATGATAAGCTCTCGCGATCAACGAAGGATGTACCTTCTCCCAGGAAGACCCGATCAGACTCGGAATCCCGGTTTACAAGACATTTCGACAATGGTAAAACAAGACCAGCAAAGCCGCCCGATGCGCCGACAATCCCGATAGGAGCTGCACATATCTCGTTCTCAGGGCAACACCGGAGAGGTCAGCCTACGAGTAAAACCAGCCCTCGAGTTGCCCCGAGGTGGCCCCGCAGTCTTCCCGGTTCAGACCAACACTTAGACAAGCATTGGCCCGGGGGGGCTAAAATAAAGATGACCCTCGGGTTGGCCGACCCAAGGGAAGGGTATAGGTGGTGGTGAGGCAAATGGTAAAACCAAGGTTGGGCCTTGCTGGAGGAGTTTTATTCAAAGCGAACTGTCAAGGGGGTCCCATAAATCACCCAACCGCGTAACGAACGCAAAATCCGTGAACATAACACCGGTATGACGGAAACTAGGGCAGCAAGAGTGGAACAAAACACCAGGCAAAAGGCCAAGCCTTCCACCCTTTACCAAGTATATAGATGCATTAATAATATAAGAGATATTGTGATATCCCAACATAATCCTGTCCACCATGGAGAAATCTTCAACTTCACCTGCAACTAGCAATTCTATAAGAGGGGCTGAGCAAAAGCGGTAACATAGCCAAACAACGGTTTGCATAGGAAAGGTATCAAACGTTAGAGGTTCATGGCAATTTGGGATGGCTTGATGAGCAAAAGATAGGTAACACAGCAAAGCGATAGAACGAACCTACTAGCATAGCAATGATAGTAGTGAGATACAGGGTAGCAGTCATCTTGCCTAAAATCCCGCAAGGAAGAAAAACGAGTCCATGAAGAAGACGAACGGATGAAGCCGCAAAGACGAACCAAGCGTAGACGAACGAATCCTCACGATCGCAACGAAACAGGAACTAACAAGAAGAACCACACAACATGGTAAACACACCACACATGAGCAGACATGATGCACAACAAGCATGATGCATGACAAAGCTACATGAAGCTACTCATGGCAAGAGATGATGCAAACAAGAGCAACACATCAAAGCAAGTTTAAATGAGGCCAGGAACAACATATAACAATTCCGGTAAGTCCTAATATGCAAGTTTCGAAATTGGTCCAGATCTGGATAAAACTTATGTTCAAGTTGATAAACAGGAAGTTAAGATGCAACAAGATGATCTACACGAGTTTCTAGTCAAGTTACATATAAAGTTCATTTAGTTCGGAGCTACGGCCCAGAAGATATGCGCAACACAAGTTAAACATGACATTGATGCAAAATGCATACAAACATCAAGCAAACACCTCAAAACAAGGATGCAACATGATAATATGAAACTACATGCAATTCTAAGCAAGTTTCATATAGAGCACACTCAAAACGGAGCAACGGTGCAACACACACACACTATACAAGTTATAGCAACAATCTGCCCAAAACAGCAACTAGGCATATTGCAATCATCAAAACAACATGCTACAGGACCTCAACAAGAAAACAAAAGGCATGGGCATGATGTACAGGTAAAGCATTACAAAACATGAACACTGAGCTATCTCCAGAAATCACTAGAACATGCTCAAACACACACGGCAAGATTGCAAGTAATAACAATTCAGACTTTGCAGAAAATAACATCAGGTTGCAATGTTTACAGCTATCAAACAACATGTTACAGGAACTTATAATGGCAAACAAAGTCATAGAATGAATCTACTAATTTCATAGAACAAAAGTCCCTTACTGACCATAAGCCAAAAAGGACCAGAAGATATGATGGCACCCATGTAAACATAGCAAGTTATATTGCAGATTCATACATGGCAGAAACAGAATTATGAAGGCATGTTGATGAGCTTGTACCACTCACCACAGAGCAGTACATGGCATGGCAAGGCACCCAACAGTAAGAAGGCATGTTTGTGAAGCTAAGCATGGCAAGATCAAGTTCATAGCATGCAAGGATCAACTACAACAACCTTGGCAAAATTGAATAACATGTAAACAATCTGAAGCAAAAGTAGAGCATGAAAATGACGTGCTAGACTACTCCATAATTGCCAACAGGGGCATGAATGGATAGAGCATAATGATATGTTCAAAACACCCTTACTTAAGTATCTCAAAATATGCATGGATCTCTCTATAGCATCATATGTTTACATGGCATCAAAATAACCGTAGAACAGGGTCTAAAATCAGCAACATCACGAAGCCTAGTTTACATGCTTGTTCTAGTCACCACATTGATCACAAAAATACATGGTAAGCACCTCTGTAAAGAAGACATGGCATAGATCAAAACACGTGTAGACATCAACCTCATAGGATGCACACATCAATCATGGAAAAAATGACAAAAGAGCTCGTTCTGTTAACAGACAACAGATAACATCATGAAGCACTCTTGCAACGATGATTCAGGCATCTAGATGCCCTCAAATGAATACGGCGCAATGGAACGAAATGATGTACTCGTCGAGGCGAACAATTTTACATATTACACGCACGAAACGGAGCTACGGATGCAGAGATACGATGCGATGAACATGGCATGATTATGTCAAAAATCTGGGACTTAGGGATTTCGGGGGTCAACCTTCGTTCTGGATCTCAGATCCAGATCCGGGCACGGAGCTCGAGGATCGCCGGAGAAGGGCGGCGCGGCTGCCGGAGTTGAACGGGGAGGAGTCGCCGGAGAGGTCGGGGACGAGCAGGAGGCACAGCGGCTGGGGCTACGCCGACGAGGGCCGGGGCACGGAGGCGAGCTCGGGGCGCGGGGCCGCTGCGGGGCGGCGCGGTCCACGGGAGCCGGCGGTGGGGCTGGCCAAGGGCCGGCCGGGGACGGCGCGCACGGGGCCGGCGCTCGGTGCGCGGGCGCGAGTGCGGCAAGGAGGCTAGGACGGCGGCGGGGCGAGGTGCCGGAGGCGGGAGGAGCTCGGGCTCCGGCGAGCTCCTGCCGAAGCGGTGGCGGAAGGCGTCCAGGCCGGGCGGCAGCGCGGCCGGGCCGGCGCGGGAGGTGGCGGGGCGCGCAGTCGGGCCGGGCGGGCCGGCCGTGGGCCCACAGGGCCGCGACGGCGCGGGGAGGAGAGGGAAAGCGCGGGAGGTGCCACATGGAAGGACGCGAGTGAAGGGGAGCGTCAGCGGGGTGATGTGGCGGCCTCTGATTGGCTCGGGCGACATGGAGGCGGGACATGTCTGGCGGGGCTGGACATGTCCGGCGCGCGAGGGTAGCGGGGCTAGGGTTTCGTTTGCGAATTTCGGGGGAGGGGGCTATAAATAGATTTCCGGGAGCTAGGAGAGTCCAAATGAGGAGCGGTTTTCGGCCACACGATCGTGATCGAATGACCAAGAGCATGGAGGGGAGTTGGCTGGGTTTTGGGCCACTTTGGAAGGAATGTTGGGCTGCAACACAAAGAGGCTTTTACGGTTACCCGGTTAACCGTTGGAGTATCAAACGACTTCCAAATGGCACGAAACTTGACAGGCGGTCTACCGGTGGTATACCGAGGCCGCTTGGAAAGACTCGGTCCATTCCGAAAATGTTTAACACTCACTCACAACGAGAGAAAAAAGGGGAACACCGGAGGACATAGGTGCGCCGGATTGCAAAACGGGCAACGGGGAAAATGCTCGGATGCATGAGACGAACACGTATGCAATATGAAATGCACATGATGACATGATAAAATACAGCACGCTAGTAAATGACATGGCAATGACGGCGAATAACTGGTAGACACCTGGCGCATCAGATCCGGGGCGTTACATTCATACAAGCCCTCGTCCGCCGCAACAAATCCGCCTCACCGAAAGCACTGTACACCACGGCCGCCGAAGCCTTCGTCCACTACACCTGACCCGCTCCATGGATGCCTTATTTAACTCCACCGGCCCTGCTTTACTGACGCTGCAGCCTCATCAGGTTATTTCGATTTGTACTCCTTCGGTTTTTCTCTTCTTTATCGTGCAACCATTCACATACCATAGATGAGCTTTCTTGTATGTCGACAGACACCGCAACCGAAGCACCGGAGCCGCTTCAGCGACAGCGAGAGCCGGCCCAAACTCAACCGCAACACGAGCACCATCGATGATCCTTAGCTATCAAGTATGACAATGATACCCATACACCGCCAAGAATCAGGTACTATTATTGATCGGTCGGCGCCTACATTCACTTTCTTAGCATAAGCGCCGCACCTTTCAATTTCTTCAGGGCATCATTCAATTTTTCATGAGACGCGTTATTCTGCTTGCACCTGTAGGGCCATACTTCTGGCAGTGAACATGTTACATGTGCAAAATTACATACCACTACACATATAGTTAATATGCTTTAGTTTTGTCCTAAGTATTACTGTACTTCCTAGATATCACTGCCCACTATTTTACATCTTGCATGCGATATTTTTGATAATGGTGTTGTTGTGATGCCACCTGTTGGTTCCATCAGACTGCTTCATGTTCTCTATGCTTAATTACACATCAGCAAACTAGCATGTGGTTCCGCTGCTTTTTGTTTGTTTCGCCCTACATTTTCTGATGCTAGCTATTACATCACTGCTCTGAGCCTCTGTTCATTACTTTTTTGTGTGTTCTTGATCTTCCCAAGTTGCATAACTAATTTAATGCTTCTATTAATTATGGAGCTGCCAACCCCATCAAGAAAAATATTTGTTCTCTTGGGGCTGGCATCTCGAACAAGCATAAAAATAGAGTGAAGCAGATATATTGTCGTGTATGCACACACCCTTCTTTCATTACTTTAGATGAACCATTGATGATCAATTCGAACCAGTGCATGCGATTAAAATTGATTTTACCTAAATAGAGCATGCAGAATAAACTACAACAACAAGATTTGCAACCACGGGATGCTGATGATATCTTCAAATAACATTGCAACAACAGCGAGGCTTCACAACAACATATGGTAAGCCAGTGTGTTTTAGTACATGTGAGATGTAATGCGTGTGGGATTCTTTCTTGGCTTGTGCCCTCAACTTGTAATCCTACAACATTACAAATAGTTCAGTTATCTGCTTTGCTGTATTGCTTGATTCAAATGCTTGTTTGTTACTTGTTAAGCTATACCTAAGTTGGCCAATATGTCAGCAGTGCCTGCTATACTATCATAAAGAAATGCAT
The DNA here is from genome assembly GCF_018294505.1 of Triticum aestivum. Lineage (NCBI taxonomy): Eukaryota > Viridiplantae > Streptophyta > Magnoliopsida > Poales > Poaceae > Triticum > Triticum aestivum. The sequence goes on along the minus strand of NC_057813.1, from coordinate 283,798,647 downwards.
GCCTAGTTCATTTGAGTCCTTAAATTTTCCTCTGAGCTTCATGACAAGACTGTCTTCATAGTTTATATGAGCCCACACTGTTAAGTGTTTTCTCAGATTATTTCAACTGCTTAGATGCCTTGGCAACTTAAATATAGCGGTGGTACACTCCCTTTCAACTAGGGATGTCTGATACATCCATTTTGCATCATGCTTTTATATCCATATTTATTGCATTATGGGCTGTTATTACACATTATAGCTCAATACTTATGGCTATTCTCTCTTATTTTACAATGTTTACCATGAAGAGGGGGAATGCCGGCAGCTGGAATTCTGGCTGGAAAAGGAGCAAATATTGGAAACCTATTCTGCACAGCTCCAAAAATCCTGAAACTCCACGGAAGTCAGTTTTGGAATTAATAAGAATTATTGAGCGAAGAAAACACCAGAGGGGGCCCACACCCTGGCCAGGAGGGTGGGGCGTGCCCTCCCCTACTGGGTGCGCCTGTCGGTGTCAAAACCGGCGGATCTCGGGTAGGAGGTCCCGAACTGTGCGTCTAAGACTAATGGTAACAGGAGGCTGGGGACACGATGTTTACCCAGGTTCGAGCCCTCTCGATGGAGGTAATACCCTACTTCCTACTTGATTGATCTTGATGATATGAGTATTACAAGAGTTGATCTACCACGAGATCAGAGAGGCTAAACCCTAGAAGCTAGCCTATGGTATGATTGTTGTTGTGTCCTACGGACTAAACCCTCCGGTTTATATAGACACCAGAGGGGGCTAGGGTTACACAGAGTTGGTTTACAGGGGAGGAGATCTACATCCGAATCGCCAAGCTTGCCTTCCACGCCAAGGAGAGTCCCATCCGGACATGGGATGAAGTCCTGTGTCTTGTATCTTCATAGTCCAACAGTCCGGCCAAAGTACGTAGTCCGGCTGTCCGGATACCCCCTTATCCAGGACTCCCTCAGTAGCCCCTGAACCAGGCTTCAATGACGATGAGTCCGGCGCGTAGATTGTCTTCGGCATTGCGAGGCGGGTTCCAATTCTGAATACTCCAAAATTAATTCCGAACACAAGGACCATGTCTGGCTCTATAAGATAAATTCCATATGCCACCGTAGAGAGAATCATAATCCATGAATCCAATCTGCTGACGATTCTTCAAAAAGTGACATCACGCCACAGTCTGGTTTTTATTCGAACCGTTTTTTATAACTTGCTACCACACACACCACGAGGCGGTTTCCTTGGCACGTCCTGTCAGGGCAGAGATTGTGTCCCCACTTACTACGGGATTCTCATCAATAGGGGTATGGGTAATCCAACCGTGCCTGTTGGCATGACCCCGTGTTTTTAGGCAAGTCCCAAACGACCATGTTTGAAGACGCTTGATAGTCTTCTCCCCCCTTTATAAAGGAGCCGAGGCCTACCCCTCTATCTCCACGCTCGCACATCTCGCATCTTGAGTTCTAACACCCAAAGCTTGAGCCTAAGAACCCTAGATCTTCGATTATGTCCGGATCTGACCATCAAGGCCGATGGGTGGCTTCCTCTATCATACAGGAGGATATTGCGAAGCTCAGGGGGGCTGGCTATTTGACCGCCGATGTCAAGCACAGGCTTCCTGCTTCCGAACAGGTTATCCCCGCTCCCGAGACCAACGAGAGCGTCGTATTCGTCTCCCACTTCCTTCGGGGATTAGGTCTTACTCTTGACCCTTTTGTGAGGGGGCTCATGTTCTACTACGGGCTAGATTTCCATGATCTAGCTCCGGACTCCATTCTCCACATCTCTTCATTTATCATTGTGTGTGAAGCCTTCCTCCACATCACCCCACTTCGGCTTATGGCTCAAGACTTTCAATGTGAAGCCGAAGATGATTGAGGGGCGACACGCAGAGCACGGAGGCACCATAATAAGCAAGAATGTCGATGCCCCGTGGCCCGAAGGCTCCTTCCCGGAGGTATCTGATTTATGGCAATGGAGGTGGTTCTATGTCACAGCTCCTCAAGGCTCAAAGTGGGCGGCCGCGCCCGCCTTCCGCTCGGGCTGTCCACCTCAACTCGCATCGTGGGCCAACGTGGGACTAAACTGGGGCCTGCGAATGATGTACCAATGCTGCAAAGCCGCATCTGGGAGCTCCTCGAGAGGGACATTAGTCTTGTCAAAATAATCCAGGTAATGCTAGTTCGGCCGATCCTGCCGTGCAAACGTCGACCTCTCCGAATGTGGGAATTCAATCTAGAAGGTCCATGAACCATCGAGCATTTCTTCGGCATGACGCCCGAAGGGATGTATAAGTTGTTCTTCGGGCCACGAATAGAGTGTCCAGACACAACCGAGGATGCGGGCCTGAGCCGCAATCGCCTCGATACCCAAGTAAGTAACCCTATAACCGAACACCTTGCTTATATCTGTCATAGCATTGTTCTGAACATTGTCCGCAACCAGGATTGGCTTAGCAAGGTGGAGAGGATCAGGTGTCCGGCCACGCTTCCCGAAGGCTCGCCTGGCCCGGCAATGGCTAGGATTCTCGAACGGACACTAAGTCAGGTGCCACCAGAGAAAGCCGAAGGGAAGAGTGGGGAGGCCAAGAGTGGGCCTCACACATTGCGCATCCGAACCGGGGGAATTAGCTTCGCCACGAAGGAGGAGAATCGGGGAGGCGAATCTGAGGCTTCCTCCCCCCGTGGAAAGAAGAGGGTCGCCTCCGAAGACTTGGAGATGGGGGCGCCTAAACAAGGGAAGAGAACTTCACCAAAGGGCCCTGCCCCGAAGGGGGTCCTCACCGCACAGTGCCCGCTAACGGGCCAGCCATCCACCAAGCTGTAAGTTTAATTTAAACAAGGAACTTATTGTGTTTTCCTCTGAGAGTAATAACTGGGACCTGTTTTTGTAGTCTGGTCAGCAGTTCATCTCAACAGGGCTCGTCCTCGGGGGATCTTCCTCCGGAGATGATGGAGAGTGAAACCCCACCTACTTCTCCGTCCCGTGAAGCTGGCGACATTGAGGTATCATCATGGAGGAGTCCAGATCCAATGGGTCCGGAAGCTAGTACTTTGGCCGCCCCGAGCCCGGCGCGCTCGGCTCCTGTGGCGGACAAGGAAAAGGGTCCGGGAGAGTCTGGTGTCCAGCTGAACACGCTGACGGGCCTCCTGGAGTCAGCTGCTCTCTTGAAGGATAATCGTACACTAATGGGTACGGTGCTGAAGAAAATCTCCTCCGCCACAAGCGGTTTAAACGAAGCTTTCAAGAGCCTGCTCAAAGGCTTTGAAGTAAGCCACAAAAATACGCAGCTTTTAGTTGTACCGCATGCGATATATGCGCTCTGTATAGATAGTAGCACCTGAGACTGTGGATGCCAGCCGATGGCGGCAAACCGAGGATCAAATTCCCAGATAATAATCGCACTTGTATTTCTGTGCAAGTTACTAAGGGTTCAGCTGTAGACCAAGCCGCTGAATGCGCCGAATTGAGGCGGCAAATTGACGTGGTGGAAGCCGACGTCACGCTTGTTAACAAGCGATTCGAGGAGTCGCAGAGTATGCTTTCCTATGTGCACATCTATTTCGGGAAATTGCAAGAAGGTTGTAACATTGATGTGATGTGATGTAGTTGCAGGCGGAGCTGCTGCCGTTGAGGCCCTGAGGGCGGAGCTTGCCCTTGCTAAGGAACAAGCCCGAGTTAGCAATGTGGCCGCTCTAAAGGCAGCCGAGGAGTTGAAAGCCGAACAGGCCGCCCATCTCCGAAGCGAAGAAAAGATAGCCGAGATGGATGTGGAGCTGAGGGACGCCACCGACCGATATGAGCTTCTTGAGAAAGACAACCAGGCGAAGGCGGCTGACCTGAAGAAGGCGCTGGACTCAGCTAAAGAGACGCGTTCTCAGATTAGAGACACGCGGGAGGATTCTCGACAGGCCGGGGAGATCGTGGCTGGAAATCCTTATTTGTTGCGGATGAAGTTTTTAGATCCAAACTATGCTCCATTGGAATAGCTATGGAGTGCCACAGATGAGTATGCGGACTTGGCGAAGAGTGCGGCTGATGCAACCAAGTTCTTCAAGAACCATGAAGATAATAAAATAGAAAGACTGTTCTGGTCGCAGTTTAATGCGCCAGCGCGCTCCTTGCCCTTGAGTGAGAAGATGGCCGCTATGGCCGAGCTTCATAGGCTGTCCGGCCTTGCAATGAGGTCTGTGATCGACCATCTGTGACTGAAGGGGACAAAGCCGACAGTTACTTTGGTTTGGTGCATCAATTATTTGGTGCCAGAGCGCAGATCGATGCAGTGAAGAGATCGTTGTGCATAGAGGGTGCATGGATGGCTCTTGCCTGTGTGAAAACATACTGGGCGGATATGGAGGCGACCAGCATTGCAACCCAGGGTCTGGCAGGAAGCCAAGACCCAACCGAGCACTATTTTGAGCAGGTCATAAAAGGTGCCCGTAGAATAGAGGCGCAATGCTCAAAGAATGTCATGTTTGAGTGATGATTCTATTAAATGCAAACAATTATGTGCTTGATTATTGCCTGAAAGTATTATAATGTCTCCTATGTGGCTGTTTATAGATGCATATACCGTGAAAGTTAGCAGTCGTTGGCTTCGGCCCCCACGCATATAATTCAGGGGTGTTCGAGAAAATATGCGTAAACACAATTGATCCAACGTCTTGGTCTGTTAAGGAGGTGATCGCACATCGAACCAGGCAACCGGACTATATAGATGTAACACTTTACACTTAGCCATTGGAGTTTGAAAGGTGGGGCTACTATGTAGGCCCTGGTACTTCCGCGAGCGTCCGGATACGGTGCGCGTACTTGACCGGTAGACCGGTCCTTCGTTAATGCGGAGGAATCCTATAGATTCCGATTAGTCCTCGAGTGGTTGACCAGTCTCTCGTTGTATCATGATAGTCAATTTTTGGCTTTCTCTACTGAGGTCCTTGTCCGGAATAACCAGGGCACAATCGCAGTAGTTCTCCTTTGGCCGCCTTAGCCGATAGAACGGAACGTAAGGCAGCAAACCCAGGAGCCGGGCTAACCCAACATTTTACCAAAGACATGATTCGAAGCTGATGCATATAAGGCCAAACTCGTGATGCCGAACACTCCCGAAGGTATTCGGACTTTATAATATATATTGGGCTGAATGACGCCCTTGACCCTGTGTTTCCAGGTACGTGCATTGATCCGTTGTGGCCAAAAACCTAGAACGCCAGTATCCCTTATAGGTTTATGAAATACCCATGGGACGTCCAACAACAAGAGATAGTAAAAAAGGTTTACGCAGCGGCTTAATCTAAAGAGAAACCTATGGGCAGGGCCCTGCTGCACTTCTGTGCCTGTGTATCCGTTGTGCCATATCCTGGAAGGGTGTCGCACTGGTAGTGTCTGTAGAAAATAAAAAGGAAAACATGTGAAAAGTTAATTATGCTCGAGAAGTATTCGAGATCCGGTCTGTTAATGAGGCTAGACGAATTGTGGGCTTTTGTTACATGTTTGCAGCCCCTTGTATTATTTATGGGGACACATGTACAGCCCCTGGCTCAGGTTTATCCGAGCCATTTTGAAAAATGGTGTATTGGACTCGTCTAACCGTGTCTGTGGTCTTGAAGACTGATCATGTGTTCTGGTGGGAGAGGCCGCCTAGAGTCCGGCAGCGGGAACTACCGCATACTGCTCTGTGTTTCTGCTAAACGCGATGACGCCACATGGACCGGGCATCTTGAGTTTGAGGCAGGCGTAGTTCGGTATTGCGTTAAAGCAAGAAAAGGCCGTTCTTCCAAGCAATGCATGATAATCGCTGCTGAAGGGGGCGATGTTGAATAGTAGGTTCTCGCTTCTGAAGTTGTCGGGAGAACCGAATGTCAATTCTAATACGAGGGAGCCCCAGCAGTGGGCTACTACGCCTGGAATCACTGCATTGAAGGTGGCATTATTTTGACTTATTCTGGATGGGTCTACACCCATCTTGCATATGGTGTCTAGATATATCAGATTAAGACTACTGCCGCCGTCTATTAGGACGTGAGTAAGATGGTATCCATCAATTATTGGGTCGAGCACCAAGGCAGCTGCCGGATACTGGCCGGGTAGTCCTTGTGATCAAAAGTGATCGGGCAATTTGCCCAGGGATTGAATTGGGGGGCTACGAACTATGCGTGAGTTGAGTGTACCATGTTTATCGTTTTGACCTCCGGTGGGAATTGTTTCTAGCCCCTGGTGTTCGGCTGACGAGGGTCATCCTCGTCTTCGCTTGGTGTTTCCCTTCCCTTGTGTTCAGCGTTTAACTTGCCGGCCTGCTTGAAAACCCAACATTCTCTGTGGGTATGATTTGCAGGTTTGTCGAAAGTGCCATGGATTTGGCACAATCTGTCCAGGACTTTGTTCAGGCCAAATGGTTCCTCTTTACTGCCTTTCAATGGCTTCTTCCCTTGACCAGATGGAGAGCCCCTAAATCCGGCGGTGACCGCTGTGCTGTCCGGACTATCGTTATTCCGATGTTTGTGCTTATTGTGCCGTCTCTTCCCGTTTCCATCTCGGATTTCGGATGTATCCGGGTCGCTGGTGCCTCTATGGGCCAACCAGCTTTCCTCGCCCGCACAAAATAGAGTCATGAGGCTTGTTAAGGCTGCCATCGTTCTCGGCTTTTCTTGGCTGAGGTGTCTGGCAAGCCACTTGTCTCGGATACTGTGTTTGAAGGCCGCTAAGGCTTCGGCATCCGGACAGTCGACAATTTGATTCTTCTTAGTGAGGAATCTGTTCCAAAGTTTGTGGGCGGACTCTCCGGACTGCTGTATTATATGACTTAAGTCGTCAACACCTGGAGGCCGGACATAGGTCCCTTGAAAGTTGGCCCTGAAAGCATCCTTAAGTTCCTCCCAACTTCCAATTTAGTATTCGGGGAGGCTTTTCAGCCAATGACGAGTTTTTCCTTTCAACTCGAGGGAGAGGTATTTGATGGCGTGGAAGTCATCCCCACGAGCTATATGTATGTGAAGGATAAAATCCTCAATCCAGACCCCAGGGTCTGTCGTTCCGTCGTATGACTCTATATTCATAGGTTTGAATCCCTGTGGAAATTCATGATCCAGCACCTCGTCCGTGAAGCACAGGGGGTGTGCAGCCCCCCTGTATCTGGCCGTGTTTCGGCATGCTGCCGGCTGCTGTTGCTCCCGGTGTTGATTCCGGACTGGTATTTGATCAATATGATCATTGTGGTGGCCCTCATCCCGCGTCGGAGAATGTCCTTTGGACCCATAGATGGATCTGGCCGCACTGGCCTTTTTGTCCAGGAGCGCTCATAAATCGTGTGCGGTATCGGTGGCTGCTCTATCGCGGCCATGAGGTGGTTGGTCCGGCTGAGTAGCCGTATTGTTTTTGGGTCGAACGGGTGTTGCGGCTTCGTCGTCAAATTCGGGTAGCAGTTTGCACTTTGGGTAGCTCTTTGTGTGGTGATTATCGCCACGTTTCCCTTCGGTGTCCAGCACCTTATTCCATCTTCGGTTGAGCGCGTCCTGCACGACCTTAAGCCTTTGCTTCTGCTTCTTCAGGCTTCGTGCTATGGCCAGGAGTTTTCTGCGGAGGTTATCTTGTTCCGCATCATCGACCTGACTGTTCTCTTCTTTGGAGGTAGCAGGATGAGTTCGGCCTTCTCAATTTATCTGATTGGGCGTCTGCTCCGGGCTGTATTCGGCATGACCTGGTTTGTCCAGCTCCATCGTTGGGACCCTATGGTCGTTGTTGCCTTCGGAATCAACCAGAGTGTCATCCTGCTTTGGGTTGTTATTGCTATTTTTACTGTGACTGGACCTGAGACGGCGCTTACGCCGCCGTTTTGGCTTTGGCCCTGGGGGGTTTATCCTCCGTTGTGTCATTTTTGTCACCTTTGTCTTCTTTGGGGGTGTCTACCATGTGGACATCGTATGATGAAGTGGTTGTCCAGCGCCCCGTGGGCGGTGGTTCCAGATCGTCCCCTGCATCGACGTCCATACCGTCGATGTTATTGGGGTCAGAGTCAAGCATGTCTGTTAGGTCATCGACAGTGGCTATAAAGTGGGCGGTGGGTGGGTTGCGATTTTCTTTGTCTTCCGTATCCCACACATGACGGACATAGTTCGTCCAGGAGTCTTCTGACAGAGAGAGAGAGAGACCTTAATGAATTTAGCATGTCTCCGAAGGGTGAGTGCTGAAAGATATCCGCGGCGGCAAAGTCCATGACTGGAGCCCAATTAGATTCGATGGGCATGGCTGCACGCGGTCCGGAACACACTGCCGGAGATGAGTCCGGGGGTCCGGAGGTACAGATTTCCTGAGGAGAGTAGTCTGTGTTTGGCTCCAATGCCGATGAGAATGCCGCCTTCGGGGAGGGGTCCATCCACCCATCATCTGGAGGCACAGCCTGCTCTAGAACAAAGTCTGGAGCTGAAGTAGCTGCGATGTTCTGAATACTGTCCGACTGCAGATCTAGGTCACGCTCGTCATGATTGTTCGGCACACCTGACACTGGCCCGAATCCGTCGAAGATCAAGTCTCCGCGGATGTCGGCGGTGTAGTTTAGGTTTCCAAACCTGACCTGATGGCCAGGGGCGTAGCTATCGATCTACTCCAGATGGACAAGCGAGTTGGCCCGCAGTGCGAGGCCGTCGAACACGAAGATCTTTCCAGGGAGAAAAGTCTCACTCGGGACAGCATGTTCGAAGGTTGGAGAAGCCATTTATCCTTGCAGCGACCACACAGAGGAACTCTCAATGAAAGCACCAATGTCGGTGTCAAAACCGGCGGATCTCGGGTAGGGGGTCCCGAACTGTGCGTCTACGACTAATGGTAACAGGAGGCTGGGGACACGATGTTTACCCAGGTTCGGGCCCTCCCGATGGAGGTAATACCCTACTTCCTGCTTGATTGATCTTGATGATATGAGTATTACAAGAGTTGATCTACCACGAGATCAAAGAAGCTAAACCCTATAAGCTAGCCTATGGTATGATTGTTGTTGTGTCCTACGGACTAAACCCTCCGGTTTATATAGACACTGGAGGGGGCTAGGGTTACACAGAGTTGGTTTACAGGGGAGGAGTTCTACATCCGAATCGCCAAGCTTGACTTCCATGCCAAGGAGAGTCCCATCCGAACACGGGACGAGGTCTTCTGTGTTGTATCTTCATAGTCCAATAGTCCGACCAAAGTACATAGTCCAGCTGTCGGGATACCCCCTTATCCAGGACTCCCTCAGTGCCCCCCTGTCTCTTGGGCCCCCTGGTGGCCCTCAGGTGCCCATCTTCTACTATATGAAGGCTTTTATCCTGGAAAAAAAATCAGAAGGAAGCTTACGGGACGAAACTCCGCCGCCACGAGGCGGAACATTGGCGGAACCAATATAGGGCTCCAGCAGAGCTGTTCTGCCAGGGAAACTTCCCTCCGGGAGGGGGAAATCATCACCATCGTCATCACCAATGATCCTCTCATCGGGAGGGGGTCAATCTCCATCAACATATTCACCAGCACCATCTCCTCTCAAAACCCTAGTTCATCTCTTGTATCAAAACCACAAATTGGTACCTATGGGTTGCTAGTAGTGTTGATTACTCCTTGTAGTTGATGCTAATTGGTTTACTTGGTGGAAGATCATATGTTCAGATCATTAATGCATATTATTACTCCTCTGATTATAAACATGAATATGCTCTGTGAGTAGTTATGTTTGTTCCTGAGGACATGGGTGAAGTCTTGCTATTAGTAGTCATGTGAATTTGGTATTCGTTCGATATTTTGATGAGATGTATGTTGTCTTTCCTCTAGTGGTGTTATGTGAACGTCGACTACATGACACTTCAGCATTATTTGGGCCTAGAGGAAGGCATTAGGAAGTAATAAGTAGATGATGGGTTGCTAGAGTGACAAAAGCTTAGACCCTAGTTTATGCGTTGCTTCGTAAGGGGCTGATTTGGATCCATATGTTTAATGTTGTGGTTAGGTTTACCTTAATACTTCTTTTGTAGTTGCGGATGCTTGCAATAGGGGTTAATCATAAGTGGGATGCTTGTCCAAGTAAGGGCAGTACCCAAGCAGTGGTCCACACACATATCAAATTATCAATGTACCGAACGCGAATCATATGAGCGTGATGAAACTAGCTTGATGATAATTCCCATGTGTCCTCGGGAGCTCTTTTCTCATTATAAGAAATTGTCCAGGCTTGTCCTTTGCTACTAAAAGGATTGGGCCACCTTGCTGCACTTTATTTTCTTTCATTGCTTGTTACCTGTTACAATTTATCTTATCACAAAACTATCTGTTACCTACAATTTCAGTGCTTGCAGAGAAAACCTTACTGAAAACCGCTTGTCATTTCCTTCTGCTCCTCTTTGGGTTCGACCCTCTTACTTATCGAAAGGACTACGATAGATCCCCTATACTTGTGGGTCATCAATGTTAACTGGGTCCCGTTTAATTCCGATTAAAGTCCACTAGTGCTATGATAGTTCAAAAGTGTTTTTTTGAGGAAAATGAACTAGGGAGCTAGTAAAAACTAACTAGATGGGACTGGCGGATGTCGTTTATTTGCCACTTACATTTCTAGTTTCATCTTACCATTTTAGTTTCTTTTCGGCTAATGCTGCTTCGAACCATTTAAATATAGCTTGCCATGCTCGGCAATAATTCATATGTCATTTACCATGTAGCTTACTGCCTGGATCATGCGATAACTATCTCTTACTTATGTCCAGCGGAAACCTTTCAGCATGTCATAACACTAGGACACAAAGTACAACCCTGGAATCTATTTTTGGAAGCAGTGCGCCATCCATATTACCAGATGGTAGCAGTTCAGAGGCAACACTGCCTGAGAGCAGTCTGAGCACAAATATTATAGTTCTTGAGGCTCTACTAGAGGCAGAAAGAGATGGTGTGGCTGCCATGAATGAGGTAATCTTGATCTTGAGGCTGGAAATTATGCAATTAGCTGCACACATTATACAAGCAACCCAAGAATTGGAGGAAGTAAGAATGTTGCATTTGAAGACGGAGGAGGTCCTGCTGTTTCTGCTATCTAAAGCCTAGGGTAATCCCAGTTCTTCTTTAGATACCAGTTGAAATTGTCATTAGATTACTGTACCAGCATGTTGTGTCATGTCTCTAAATAGATTATGTTGTAAGACCCCCTATGTTGTCCATGTGTTGTAATGATCCGAATTTTTAGGCGAGGTAATCCTCAGTACTTGTATGATTGACATAAGGTGAACTGTTTTTCGTGTGAGCATATTGTATTGGATGAAATAACTGTTTGACTGTGTATCCAACCTACTAAATTTGAAGATCACGACATTTCTAAATCATAATCATATATAAATGTGGAATAAATCTTTGTTGTGGTTTTGAAGAAATAAATAACAAAACATAGAATTATCTATGGATATTCGTAATCGAATACAAATTTGATTTGAATTTAGTTGCCAGGGCCCAGGGCAAACGTGAATGCTAATTCTCCCAAGTTTTGTACGAAGCGGCTAAACACCCACTATCATTTGTGGGCTGCCCGAAGCAAGTGTTTGCGATATGGAAATTACTGTCTACCCCTGACACTTGACATCCTTATCGACCGGATTTAAACTGCTGTCGATAGGGGTAGACTAGTAACTTCAATTAGACGTGACATGACCGCCTCTAAGCCCATTCAGACACGATGGGTGCCATACGTGGGCGGGAAAACACATTTGGTTCATCCTCGTCCGAAAGACATGTGTCTCTCCCTCCATTTCCCCATTCATGCATGGTGGGCGGCAAAACAAGCTCTCCTCGTACGAAATCGATGTAGGAAAATATTTTAAATAGGGGCAGATGTGTAACTTCCCTCAGATGTGACACAACCGCCCTACCTGTCAGCCCCGTTTATACACCATGGGCGCCAACCGTGGGTGGCAAAACACCCTCTCCTCACCCGAAATCGCTAGCGGCAAATATTTGGGAGATGCGAGATTACCGTCCTACCCCCAACCGACGTGATGTCCGAAATTTTAAACGGGGGATAAGTTCGGAACTTTCCCACATTTCAGACAAGCGCGTCCCAAAGTTTGAGATACTTCCCCCTCCCCCTCCATTTCCCCATTCATACACCGTCGGCGCCACGACAACCTCCCCACTGCGGCAGCTTCCTCCATCCGCCATCCCATCCTCCACCTTGCAGGAGCCGCTACCCCTACCCCATCGTCCACTGCAATAGATGGACATCTCTCATCCACGGCACCGGACCAGGATCCTTTCATCGTGTCCTCTCGCTTCATCAGCGCCATCATCCACCTTGTCGGCGCCGCTCCTACGACCGCCTCATTTACGGCAACAGGATTTATCCCCCGACCCAGTCGTCTATCGTCTAAAGTCTTCTTCCCCGCCGCCAACAGCCATAGGTGCTTCGTGTCGTGCTAGCACTTCTCCTCAAGACCTCAACCCATCAAGCGAAACAACATGCCACTCATAATTCCAAAGCTTAGGTGTTGAAATACGAATCTGATATGATGCTCACTAAAATAGAGAACGATTGGTCACCTAATGTTCCTATATTCGTTTTGAAAAGCATGTGCACCACCCACTGGTCCAGCTAGTTCCACTTTCCTGATTTTACTCTTGATGCTTAGGGTTTTCCCCTTTTATCTACTCAACTATGAAATGCGTAGGTGCTTTCTGTCGTACTAGCAATACTCCACCCTTCAAGCTAAACAACACAACACTCAAAATTCCAAAGCTTAGTTGTTCAAATATGATTGTGATATGATACTGATATTAGTTAGCACACACATTTAGTTGGTTAGCTAAAGGTCCCACTTGAGTTTTCAAATGCATGTCGCGACATATAGAGAGACAACAGAATTGCATTTATTTGTCACTTGTTAACTATAATTTCTTGTCCATACCAAATCTTTGTTGTTATTTCAAAGCAAACATCAGTTTCTAACTACCATTTGCGCGGTTTGCAGCTTCAGATCTACCATCCCACTACCACGGTCAACACTATACTCATCATGCTTATGTTTTCCCCATTTTATGATGACCACAATCAGACTACGTGGTTCGTGTCGTAATATCACTGCTCCACCCATCGAGCTAAACAAGCTTAGTTGTACAAATTCAAATATGATATTATGCTGATATTAGTAAAAATGAGAGATGTTTAATTGGTCAGCTAAATGTTCCTACTTTAGTTTCGAAATGCATGTGAGCCACATATGGAGAGACCAGAAGGAATAGTATTTCTCTTTGCGCTCTGGTTCATCATGGGTGGGCAACCGACATTGCATAGAAAGACTTGTAATATCTTCAATCTGCTTGCTCTTCTGCTCTTCTTTAAGATGATCCGCTTCTCTTCTTTAATAAGTATGTTCCTTGTTGGGAAGAGTAGAAGAGACATTTGCGGTCGACTGGTCAGGTCCAGTTGTTCTCCCTTAGTATATTTTGAATCTGTCAGGTCAGGTCGACTTGTTCTTCTTTACTATATGTTGAAGATGTCATCTGCGAAGTGTCATCATTTCTGGAGCTCTCATATTTTGAGTAGTAGGCCACATTATATTAAGGCACACAACAAATTACAGCATGCATGGCATCTCTCAGAAGAATTGCAGAGATAACACAGAGGGGTTTATAGGGAGGCAGTTTTGGATTAGAATCACTTTTGCATTACAAAGATAATCTCACTTGTTTTTATGTTTTCATGCATGTCAGATATTGAACATTATAAAAATGAATATGAGAATGGGCGCACGAGAGGAATATTGCGGAACAATCCACTGGCTAACAAACTTGGCATGGTGGATGATGGCCTATCTTATTCACCCATCAAGGTGCTTGCTCTAACTTGGGAAGGTTGCATTGGTCGCACATATTTTACATCTGACCTCTTGCATTACTTCTACTTTGTTACACCATCTGCTTAGTTTAAGCATCATATATGAGTATATGCCATACCTATCCATTTTCTGTACCTATTCCATGTGTCGTCATACTATGTTTTTCCAGTCAAATGTTGTTCTATTGTAATAGATGTCCAAAAGGAAGAGGGTGAGCGCAGATCCTCAAGGAGTAAAAACTAGTTATTTGGAAAAGGTAGTGATACCTGTTAAATCAGATAGATCAGCAGCCATAGAAAACACAGGCCCAACCGTACCACACTTTACCCCTACTCCACTAGCCAAACCCCTATTAGAACTACTAAGATCCTAGCGTCAAGTACTGTCTATGATATCAATTCAAAATTTGAACTCCTAAATTTCTGCATGTGCCTTACCTTCTCTCTTGTATGAAAACTAATTTAAGATGAATCTCCTTGCTCAAAGGATCATAGGATCTCACAACAATACTGGGCTCTGCATTGCTCTTGTCAGTACCTCTTGCCCTTTGTCAGCATACTTAGACTCATTGCTGTTTGATTGTGTAGCATCACTGTAAATGTTCGCTTCTTTATCCTCCCTTTGCTTGAAATTATAAGATCTATATTTACTCTTAGATAAATGTAGAATTAACACAATGGTTATGAAGTTTTGGATTGCTCATGTAAGTACATGTTGTCATGTACTCCCTCTGTATCGAATTAATTGTTGATCAATTGGATGTATTTAGAACTTAATAATGCTAGATACATCCATTTGAGCGACAAATAATAACAAACGGTAGTGGTATTACTGTACTTGCATCACAAGATAGTTGATTGTCTAGCATTACTCTGCATCTTATGTGCCCTGCCCTCCACTTTCTCCAAATTATCATATCTACATTTACTCTTACCAAAATGTTGAATAAAGCCAATGCCACTCCACATGTTGATGTCTGCATTCCTCTTGTCAGTACCTTTTGCCTTGTAAAGCTGTACTTAATTAATTGCTATTTGATTATGTATCATCCGTCTGCACCTGAGCTTCATTATCCTTTGTTTCTTCCAATATTATTTGATCTATAATTACTCTTTGCAAAATGTAGAATAATGGCAACGCTTATAAAGAATTTTCTTTGGGGAATTTATTGAATTATCCTTCCATCAACATGGAGAAGGGCTTTGTCCAGCCCGACTTAACATGTAGTGTATGTTCATCCTTCTCAAGCCTTCAAACTTTGTTCTAGTATAGATTTGGATAGGCATCATTTCCTCCACTGCTGTTTACTTTGCTGTTTCCATTTCATTGGATGTTTGCAACAACTACCAGTTTCAAATTGTAGTTGTGAAAACATGTTCCTTATGCAGAATTGATCTATTTATTTGCTTATGTAATTGTTAAACCTGTTACATGTCTCCTTGTTTCTCTTTCAGAGTCGTATCTCTTATGCCAAGCAGAACTTTAGGGAAGATAGGGAGCCAAACCATCTTGAGTACAGCGAGATGACCCCAAGGTCATGTCTTGATGAAGACAGCGAGTTGAAGCTACTCACCAACAGGTGTGAGACAACCTCTGTGCTGTCGCTGCCTCAATCAGTTCGACTTCTTCAGTCTCAACTTAAAGTGGAAAGGCTTGCTTCAGCTCAGCTCCGACTGGAAGTCAAAGATTCAATGAAGATGTCAGAGGACTGCCTTGCGCACTATGGTGCCATACGACTAGGGATGAAGCATCAATCATTGACACAACTAAGGTCTCATCAACTTGTTCAGCTGCTTGCGGGGCCCGTCCTGGCCAGGCCTAGTGCCTTCTGAAGTGCTCTCAGTTTTGTATATTCTTTTTTTGGCGCGTTTATATGCACTAGTAGCAACCTTTGATGCCTAGTGTATGTAATCCGCGATCATGTTGCGCTATATTATCAACGGTAGCGAACTTTGATTCCCAGTGGATGTAATATGACGTAATTTCTTTATTGTATAGTCTAGGTTTATTCTTTGGTCGGTATGTTGTAATTTAGGCCGGAAGGTTCAGTGGATCTCAGTGTTGTCGGTCTTTAGGCCGGCCCGTTACTGATATGGGCCAAAACATGGGCCTATAATCATCTTGGGCCATTAGCGGGTCTAAACCTATAGTAGTTTCCCACCTTTAATAGGCCTAGTAAAGTTCTGGCCAGCTGGGCCAGAGAATACCATGGGCTTTTAACAGGCTAAAACCTAGATTGGGCTAGCGTTGAGCCGAAAAATTCATGGGCCAATACAAGCCGAAACAGCCGAAGGCCCATGTTTGGCCCAAATAGGACGAGCAATTAACACGCCATAATATATCTCGGGCCTGTTTGGCCCAATAAAATTATGGGCTTTAAGCAGGCCGGTATCCACGCGGGCCATAGGCCCAAAAGTGTCACGAGCCATTATCATATGGGCTATAAGCAGGCTGAATTAAACGCGGATTGTAATTAGGCCCAACTGTTACATGGGCCATTAACAGGCTGATAGGCCAGTTTGGCTAAAATTTATCCATGAAGACAACTGCCGTTAAGAGGCCTAAAGTTACTTCGGACAAGAAATAGCCCAGTTTCTTCATGTGCCGTTAAATGGCCAAAAGTTAAACCGGGCCGACAACGTCCCAGATGCACCACGGGCCGCTAACAGGCCAAAACTATTATTGGGCCGAACTGGAAAACGGGTATTGAACAGGCTGAAATACAAACCTGTCTTAGAATGGGCCCAAAAGAGCAGTGGCCTGTTAATGGGACTGATCCCATATGGGTCGTCATTTGGCCCAAAACACGATAGGCTGTGAATGGGCCTGATCGGGTATGGGCCTCAATTTGACCCAAAACATGGCTAGCTGTTAACGGGCCAGCCCAGTAGTGTCTGAAAAAACATGGTGGGCCTTTAGCTGGCCCGGCCTTTTCACCGGGATGGGCCTTTGTTGGGCCATGCCACGCGTGGAAGTATCATAGGCGCCTCCTGTCCAATGAGTGGATGACATTTGTCCCAACGGTGAGCCAACACGCGTTTCTTCCGGCCAATGAGAATTTTACACGTGGAAAATCCCTATTGGTCCGGGCTGTTAATGGGTTACCAGATACAAAACCAGACCAGATAGCTTAACAACGACCTGTTATGGTTGATGCGACGTGTTGGTCACCCTTGACGAAAGCACTTCCATGACGCGCGATTTTTCGTCATGGAAGTGGAAACTTCCATGATGATAATTTTGGTAATGCCATGGAAAACTTCTACGACAACACATGTATGACTATCTTGATTTCGTCATAAAATCGTCATGGATGCACATGCATGACAAAAAACGTGACCTACTATGAAAAACACGTATCATCATGGAAGTGTATTTTTTTGTAGTGTGTGCTGTCACCCATTATGAGTTTCTGCATATTCATAGAAGAATATATTTTTATATTCCCTGGCTAGGTTCATAGATTCTCCACTGAGTTAGTTATGTCTGCATGGTGAGCTTGTAATGTGTTGAACTGTTGGAAAGCTTGTAGGGATAGAGGCATGTGAAAAAGATCTCCAGGTTCTTGTATGGCAAGGGCTTGATGGAGTGAGATATCTTTATTGATTTAATAGGAGAAGAGCTCTAGAAATTAGTACTAAGTGGTGATCCCACCATCTATCAGACCAAAAGTAAGAGGTATGTCTAGAACCAGCCTTGCAGATGGCAACTTATTTATAGATAGGTAGCAGCCTCAAAAAAACTTTCCATGAAAATGAACCTACCATTCTTTCACCAGGTAAAGAGCTTGTGTAGTGAGTTTCCCATATAATATTGACCCGGGGTGTATCGATCCTATTGAGAAATTTGTGAAGGTATTTCAGGAGTAAAGCCTTGTTGTGGGTTGAGATGTCCAATACACCATGCCCACCATGGTCTTTGGGCTTGTGAACTTAGTCCCAAGAAATCAGAGCACCACATTTATAAGTACCAAATTTTGTCCAGAAGCAATTCTTCAGATAGACATTTATCTGGTTAACCACTGTGACAGGGATCATGAGTGAGCTCATGAAGTAAATAGGCATGCTGGAGAAAACAAATTTAATAAGGATCAAGTTTATCTCCAGTATATAAAAGGGTGGAACATCGGAAGAGTCAATTTTCAACTCTCTTGAGTAGTGGAACAAAAATTTCAAGTCTAGGTTTGCTGATGTTGAGTGGGAGACCAATATAAGTACGCAAAAAGGATCCAATCTAAAAGACAAAGAGAGCTAAGTGTTCTTGCATTTTGTTTACCTGTGTGTCTATTGGGATCATAATGGACTTGGCATAGTTGACTTTCAAACAGGTGTATGCCTCATAGTGTAGTAGTAGGTTCTTGATATGATTAAGTTGACATGCAGCTGTAGGTACCACAAGTATGGTATCATCAACATATCAAATAATTGGGAAGTCTGGGCTAGTGTGGTGGATCAGTGGGGGTATAACTAGGGAGTTCCTCATGGCTTCATTGAGCATAGACTAGTAAATCACCTACAAGAACAAATATTCGTGGGGAAAGTGGATCACCCTGCCTAACTCCTCTCTTACATAGGAATTGTTTTCCTGACACACTGTTGAGTAAAACAGATGAAAGCCGTATGTTGCATATCATCTTGATCTATTGAATCCATTTCTCACCAAATCCCTTAGCTTGCAGTATGTTAATGAGTGTATCATGACTTAACATATCAAATGCCTTTTCAAAGTCTAGCTTGAGTAGAATGATTTTATCTTTAGTTTGATTGCACTGATGGATATATTCATATGACTAGGCAAGGCAGTTTTGTATGCATATATTGTTAATAAATCAATATTGGTTTTTGTGTATAAGTCTGAGTATAACCTTCTACAACTTGTTGGCCCAAAGTTTGGTAATGATTTTTAGAGTGCGGATGAGAAGAGAGATGGGTCTGAAATCCCCAGCAGAAGCTGAAGATTCTTTCTTTCGAATTAGGGCGATAAAGGAGTAATTTATACTCTGAATATTAATAGTTCCCCTATGAAAGTCATCAACCAGCTTATAAAAGTCAGGTGCCACAATATCTCAACAATGCTTAAGGAAATAAGCATTAAATCCACCTGATCTAGGTGATTTATCAACATGCATGTTTTTGATAATATCATCAATTTCACTCTTGATTAAAGGGGCTTCTAAATCCAAGAGCTCCTCTTGATGCTGAAACAATTTATGTAGAAAGAGGGGATTTTGTGTAGTGGTGGTGGTGACTAATCTCTCTTTAAAAGCTCTGAATAGGATGGTAGGTTTTGATTGGTGATCATAGTTGAAAGATCGTGGATGTCACCTAGAGGGGGTGAATAGGTGCTTTAAAATAATTATGGTTTAGGCTTGAACAAACGCGGAATAAAACTAGCATTTAATTTGTCAAGCACAAAACCTAAAACAACTAGGCTCACCTATGTGCTCCAACAACTTATGATATGCAAGATAAACAACTAGGTGATAGCAAGATATATATCAAGACACACTATGGCTATCACAAAGTAAAGTGCATAAGTAAAGGGTTCGGGTAAGAGATAACCGAGGCACGCAGAGACGACAACGTATCCCGAAGTTCACACCCTTGTGGATGCTAATCTCCATTTGGAGCGGTGTGGATGCACAATGCTCCCAAAGAAGCCACTAGGGCCACCATAATCTCCTCACGCCCTCGCATAATGCAAGATGCCGTGATTCCACTAAGGGACGCTTGAAGGCTGTCAGCGAACCCATACAAATGGCAACCCTTGGGGGCGGTCACCGAACCCATACACTTTGGAAACCCTTGGGGGAGGTCACTGAAACCCGTACAAATTGCTCAGGGCAATCTCCACAACCTAGTTGGAGACCCTGACGCTTGCCCGGAGCTTTACACCAAAATAATTGAGCTCTGAGACACCACCAACCGTCTAGGGAGGCCAAGCATCCAAGAGGACAAGCACTAGGGTACCAAGCACCCAAGAGTAATAAGCTTCTCAACTTTTCACTTTCACGTATCACCGTGGAGAACTGAAACCGATGCAAGTAATGCAATGGCAATGGCACACTGAGTTCCCAAGTCCCTCACTCTCAAATCCCACCAAAGAAACAAACTCTATGGAGGAATATGAGAGGAAGAACAAGAAGGAGAACACCAAGAACTCCAAGATGTAGATCCAAGGGGTTCCTCTCACATGGAGGAGAAAGTGATTGGTGGAAATTAGGATCTAGATCTCCTCTCTATTTTCACTCAAGAACTAGCAAGAATCATTGGAGGGATTGATAGTTAGCAAGCTCGAAGAAGGTCAACAATGGGGAGAGAATACAAGCTCAAAATAGATGAGTTCAATGGGGAAGAAGACCCCTTTTTATAGGCACCCCCAAATCCAACTGTTATGCCCTCAGTCCGCACACAAAGTGGTAGTACTGCTTTGGGCGAGCGGTACTTCTGCTGGGATGGTAGTTTCAGCTGTAACATGCAACTAAGAAACTGAAGGAGGTGGCGGTATCACTGGAGCGGTACTACCGCTCCCCCTAGTGGTACTAACGCTAGGTGTTGCGCGTACAGGTGAAACCACGCTAGTGTAGAGTAGCCCGGTACTACCGCCCACTACTGCCTCTCTACTTCCCCTCAGAGGAAAAACGAAACTAGAGGCTAAAATATAAGCGGAAGAGTGAAAGTACTCGGACGCGGAAGTACCGTGACAAGTGGTACTACCCTTGGGCAGGTGCGGTACTACTTTCCGAAACGGTACTATCGTGCCTAACTGCCGCCCTACTGCCGTTGAAAGGGAAGCGAGTATAGATGCCAAAAACAAGCGGTAGTGCCCGTGGCACTGGAACCGCGGAAGTACCACACAAGCGGTACTACCGCTGCCCAGGGCGGTACTACCACTAGTGAGCTTCAAAAAGCCCAAGTAAACAGATGGATGCAGGAAAGCTTGAACAGCCATAGCTTCTACAAATGAGCTCCGAATTGAGCAAAATCAAGCTTGTTGGAAGACGACGACAAATACTATCCAACAAAGATGTGAAACCTCTATGAACGAAGAACCGACAAAAACTCCAACATCGCAAACATCATAGAAGATGAATATATGAACTCTGTTTTTGGTGAACTCGATCTTCTCATGAAGATGACCATAAGATCTAAAACTCATAGAGAGAAACACCAAACAAGAACCAAGAAATATGATGTAAGGATGCAATATTTTGAGCTCTTGACGAACGCTGGGATCAAGCTACTAACTTGAGAGCCCCCCTTGATAGTACGGCAATCGATCCTATAACCCGGTCTCCCAACTGCCACCATGAGACCGGTAAAGTAGAAAACCTATCAAGGGCAAACATTTTCCTTGCACATAGTCCACTTGAGCTAGATGATGATGATCTTGACCCTCTCAAGTTGGACCACCTTTCTTGATTGCGTTGGCTCGATGAAGACTAGTAGATTGATCCCCATACTCCACTATGGGTGATCCACTCTTTGGCACATCTTCACAAGTCCACTGTCACCAAAATGGACGACAAGCTTCAAGCACGACCTCTTTGTGATGCTCCACTTGAACTTCCACACTGCAATCTTGATGACGATCACCACTTGATGTCATCCTCCATGGGTTGTATGAGATCTTCCTCTTGAAGCAAGCCCATGGAAACATACCTAACCCCACATAGAACTCTCACGTAGACCCTGGGTTAGTACACAAAGCGTAATGGACAAAGCTTACCATACCATGCGATCACTTGATACCTTTCAGTACATCTTCTATGCTTTGCGTGTTGAACAACTTGATTCACACTTTAACTTAGTCTTGATCAACCTCGTATCATAACTTCTACATGACCAT
This sequence comes from Triticum aestivum, assembly GCF_018294505.1. NCBI lineage: Eukaryota > Viridiplantae > Streptophyta > Magnoliopsida > Poales > Poaceae > Triticum > Triticum aestivum. Next base: position 283,776,966 of record NC_057813.1, on the reverse strand, counting down.
CTTTGGACAATTCCTTGAATAGCACCTTGGTCATCTCATAAGCTCCTTGAAACCAACACATGGACTTCAAGAAAAGCCTATGGGCAAATCCTAGGAATATAACTCAAGGCAACCATTAGTCCATAGAGAATGTCATCAATTACCAAAACCACACATGGGGTCACCATGCTCTCATGGCAAAATTCATCTTTACGCATAGCAATTTGGTTGTTCCTTAATTTTATGGTGGCTTTTGCCTGAATTTTTTTGGTGATAGCCTCACCCACTTGGATCATCCTAATAGTGGCCCTCTACTTCAAATATATCCTTTGGTTATCCAAAAATGTTTGTCGAGTGCTCTTTGTGGATCCGTTTGCCATAATGTTCTTCCAAAGTCAGTGTTCTGAATTCTTCCAGCACAAAACTCATGATCATAAAATTGGTATCACTAATAATTTTCTTCAAATGTGATAGTGATTTGGCCCAAAGTTTTAATCGTTTTATGAGTGTGTTAAATTTTGTAGCAATAATTTTGGCACTTCTAATTTCATCTACTTCATGTTCCCAGATAGACTTTACCACTTCCTTGAAATGACTATGCTCAAGCCAAAAGTTCTCAATCCGGAATATTTTACCTCTAGAGATGGAGGTGCCAATTTTTATCATGATAGGAACATGATCAGAAGTAGTTCTGCAAGTGGTATGGTAGTGGTGTCTAGATAAGAAAGTGTCCAAGCCTTAGAGGTGAAGCACCAATCTAATTTTTCCAGTAGAGGAGCTTCTTGCATATTTCTCCAAGTGAAGCTCCTACCTTTCAAAGGGATTTCAACTATGGCCTGGCTGCTAATGGATCCATTAAACAACATTGTCGGTGTACAAAAGAAGGGGCTCTGCTTTTGACCCCTTTATGTGTGCACGGGCAGTCGGAGCCTCCCTCCACGGCCACGCATGACAGGGCGGGAAAGGGAGGCCGGAGAGAAGCCGAAGCCACAAGGCAAACAGAGCAACGACAAGGACCAAGGCCACAATGATCAGATGGGCGAACAGGTTTCCCCGGCAAGGACCCTTGCCGGGGCAGCCTCTGCAGCCCCGGCAAGACCCTTGCCGGGGCAGCTCGCCCTCGCCAGCCAAAGCGAACCACCTTTGAGCCCACCAAACGCTAGACAAACGCGTCAGGACAAGGTTCGGGAGCCGCCTCCATGGTGGCATGCAGATCTTTGTGAAGACATAGAATACTCAAGATCAAATGAGGATAGGAAGGCAACCATCCTCACCGAAGAAACCCGCAAGACCCTCGGCAAGATCCTTGACGGGGAAGCCAGTGCACCTCGGCAAGACCCTTGCCGGGCCACCCAGCAAGACCCTCGCCAAGCGCACCAGCAGGGCCACTGCCAGGCCCGCGCCAGCCAAGTCTTTGCCGCCGTTCGCATGCAGCTGCCGACCCACCCAGCTGGGCAGACACCTGCGTGGCAACATGCAACCCTTCGCGGAGGCTCCACCATCGCGCCACCTCAGCTGCCCGCCTGCCTACATGCCACCGCATGCATCGCTGGCCAGGGCGCGTGTCGAAGTGAGGGGGAGCGGCGACAGACAGGATGGGCCTCGCTCCCATCCCAAATAAAGAGAGAGGACACCTAAGCCGCACATTAAATGCATCTTGTCCTGTAATACGAGTGATAAGCTCGCAACACTGTAGAACTTTCCACCTCCTGTGTGCCACTGTGGCAGCCCCTTTCGCCTATAAAAGGAGGCCATGGCACACGGAGAAAGGATTCAACTTTTTGGAACCACACAACACCTAGAGCTAGTTCAAGAGCTCAAGAACACTAAATACATCCACCAAAGCAGGATCGTAGGGTTTTATGCATCTTTGCGGCCTGAACCTGGGTAAATCCCTTTGTGTTGACTGCTAGTCCCGCTCTTCTCATGATCCCCGCGCCCCGCAACCGTAGAAGGTATTCCAGTGATCCCATAGGTGTCGCTTCCCACCGACATCTTTGGCGCGCCAGGTAGGGGGTGCAATTGTGAGAATCTGGTCCAGCAGTTGACCTAGCTGTTCTTCATCGGCATGGATCCTAAGAAGAAGATGACCACGACGATCGGTTCGTCCGGAACCGGGTTGGTACTGGCGCGGACCGGTAGCGGTCCAGTCGCGGAGAGAATCCGTGGCGCGGTCTACGAACATACACATCGCCCTGATGGTCTAGGCCTGGCGAGCGGTGTCGTTCGCGCGCTGGGAGACGAGCCACCAGTCGCGGGCTTCAGAGACGGACTCGGGCCCCCCACAGGTGGCGCAGGGCCCTCCAGGGGCGCCACCATCCCACCAGACGGCGGCACGGTGGCCTCCAAGACACCAACACCGGTGCCCATGGCGCACACTTCCCAGGTTGTGCGTGATGAGCAGAGTCACCCTCCTGGTGACCCTGCGCGCCGCCCTGGGAAGAGCCCCGTGCGCCCGTCACATGATGAGGAGGGCCAGCATGCGCGCCAAGGTGCTGATGGAGGTGGCGAACGGCTGCGGGGCCGTGATGCAGCTCCTTATAACATGGTTAGAAGTCGAGGTGCATCGCGGTCCACCCAGCTCTTGCCGCCACCCACGCCAGCGGAGGCCCTAGCACGCGCGCAGCTGCTCCTCGATTTTCCTCCTACCACGAAGAAGCTATACGAATGGAGGGCCACCGTCTGGAGCCTCGTCGGCATCGCCAACAACGATGGGGTGCGGCCGGTGGGACCCGTAGGCCGTCGCTCCGCCGGGCTACCGCGTGCCAGTGGACGCCATGCCGGTGGCGACGCGGCCACGGTGTACTCCCCACCTCCATCCCGACCGCCCTAGGCGTCGGTCCGTCGCGGCGACGCTCGTGATGATATTTCCATCGCGTCGTCCGACCCACGAACCAACCGCGATCAGCATCAAGTCCTTAGGGACCAAGCTCATGATGACGCTTGAACTACGATCAAGCGCCGACGTGACACACGCCACCAGTCGAACAGGCAGGTAGGGCCCGCTACAGACCACCCAGCCCCTACGGTGGCCTACCTTACGAGGTGGGTTGTCCGACTTTCACCCGTGAGCTGCGACAGCTCCAGTGGCCCTCCCACCGTACGTTAAATCCCGGCGTTGGCCAGAAGTACTCACCCATCAGAGTTCCTCAGCATCTAGACCATCATAATGCAAGCTGCTGGGGCCCACGAAGATAAGGTGCTTGCCAACTACTCCCCGTTGGCACTCAAGCCTAATGCTATGTCATGGTTGATGCACTTGCCGATGGATTCCATCTCTTCTTGGGCGGATCTGTGCCATGAGTTTGTTGGCGCCTTTACCGGAGGTCACCAAGCTCATGGCCAGGCGAGTGATTTGCACATCATCCCCCAGAAGGAGGGAGAAAACCTGCGCAAGTACATCCAAAGGTTTAGCCGGGTGCAGTACAACATCCCCGATGTTCATCCTGCCGTCTTGATCAGTGCATTCCATCAGAACATGCGCAATCGCAAGATGCGTGAAGAACTGGCGATGAACAAGGTTAAGGATGTGGCCGAGCTCTATGTTCTGGCCGATCGGTGTGCTCGTGCTGAAGAGGGAAGGAAGTACCCCGGCGAAGATGCCGGTGCGGAAACCGGCTCCACGGATGACACCGTCACCCCAGCGAAGAAGGGCTGACGCCACAACAGGAAGCGCAAGGGCAAGGCCGTGCTTGCCATCGAGGGATTCGACGACACCGGCGCCACCAAGAAGACCAAGGCGAGCGACCCCGGCAAGGAGGTTGCCGGGTGCGACGCTTGCCGGGCCTTGGCGCCTGCCGAAAAGCCAGGAAGCTCCGACAAGCAGTATTGCAAGATCCACCGCACCAAGGGCCATGATCTCCAGAACTGCCGGCAGGTAGAGCTGCTCGCTGAGAAGCAGAAAGCCGAGTATGAGCGGAGTGACAAGGAGAAAGGCCTAGATGGTGCCGAGGGATCCGGCAAGAAACATGGCCGCCAAGGAGGCCGCCGCAGCAAGGATAATCAGCAAGAGAGGCCCGCTCGGGGCCGTGACAAGAAGCAGGAAGACGATGATCATGACGAGGACAATGAGTCCGGCGACCACGAGTTTTAGAAAGCCACAGAGGCCATGTGTGTCGATGGTGGCGCCTCGCTGCATACATCCCACCGCCAACTCAAGCAGTGGGCGCGTGAGGTCACAGCGGTGGAGCCGTCGCTCGACGCACGGAAGCCGCCGAAATGGTCCAGCAGGCCCATCATCTTCGACACCGAGGACCACCCCGACCACACCACTGTGGTCGGGTGCTTGCCATTGTTGATTTCACCAACAATCCGCAACCTCTAGGTTACAAAGATGTTGGTTGACGGCGGGGCCGGCCTGAACTTGATCTCGCCTGTTGTGGTTCGAAGGCTGCAGATCCCCGATGGAGACCTCGAGGAAACGGGCATGTTCCACGGGGTTAACCCGGGGAGGAGCCAGCCAAAGGGAAAGGTTACACTGCCCGTATCATTCGGAGGCGAGCTGAACCATAGGACAGAAAGGATTGTTTTTGATGTAGCCAAGATCCCCTTGCCTTATAACGGGATCCTCGCCCGCCCGGCACTAGCCAAGTTCATGGCAGCCTCGCACTATGCCTACAACATGCTAAAGATGCCTAGGCCGATGAACATCATCACCATCCCCTCCGACAAGAAAGATGCGCCGATCTACGCCGACCAACTGTGACGACCGGTTTTCAGGGTATTAATTCCCCAGAAAATGGCCTTTGTGCTCACCAGCCCCAGGATTACTGTTAGCTGATGAGGCACCAACTTGATACAGAAACTCCAAGAAAAAATACATAATATGTAGTACAAGACCATTCTGGCTTATGAGTACAACATAAGGTTGCTAGTGGTTGATGGCAGAAGCGGTTTGTGGTTCTTCAACGTCTATGGGACTCCATTTCCCACAGGAACAGCTGACCAGGATAACTCCTCTCTTCGCGAGGCTGCTATCATCATTGCGTAGGCTCCGGGGCTGTCATCGCAATGCTCCTCTCCGAGCAAGAAATCTGGCCAAGACGATAGCCAGGGACAAGCCAGTGAGTACTTTGAACACAGGTATAATATATCAGATGATATTCATGCTCAGAATTATTCTGTAATCACAATGTAAATCACAAAGGTAAAACCCATGATGCACACAGACATGTTATTCATAACGATACTAGAGTAGGAATGGAATGCACCGATCGGGTGTCTGAAGCGACGCCTCGAAAGGATAATAATTTAAAGCATTGCCACAGTCGGGCGTCTGAGCGACACTGCATATAGGGTTATAAATGATTTATATGACAAGCATGCCGTAGTCGGGCGTCTAAGCGACACCACATAAAGGGCTTATAAGAGAATAATGACAAATATGTCGCAGTCGGGCGTCTAAGCGACACCACATAAAGGGCTTATAAGAGAATAATGACAAATATGCCGCAGTCGGGCGTCTAAGCGACATCACATAAAGGGCTTATAAGAGAATAATTACAGTGAATATCCAGGAGGTAAAACCGTCCCAGGGATATGCAATAATTCAAATAATGTAACCGGTTAGTCCACAATAATAATAACCATGATCATCATATGTCACAGGTCATAATCAATGTTCTGGTTTAGCTGTTTTTCCTCCGAAGACCGACACTGAGACCGACACTTGACCCATCCCAGACTGTAGTCATTAACCATGGACACGGCTATTCGAATAGATATAATCTCTGCAGAGGGTGTACTCTTTACCCACGAGTAACGGATTCCATTAGTCCATCGAGACTAATTCCGTCTACAGTCTTTTAATTGAAAACACACCTGACCGCACACACCAGCCTGACTTACCTGTGTCTGGAATCACCCAAGACACTAGTTAAGAAAAACTCTAAGTGGGGAGGCTACAACCTCGATTAGCATGGGATCACAAAAATTTATATCGCGCGCAAACTGGGGGAGCTACCCCCTCGGCTACAACCAAAAACACCCATGCCCCCGGACCAGGTTGCATGCCTACTAGATGCAGCCAAAATCTTCCACCATGGCCTCTCTGTACGGTGTGTGCTAGAAAGGGGTTGACAACTTACTGAACCGTACCCTACCTATGGCAGGGACCAGTGGTAGTACGAAACAAGTATGGGGGTTACTGGAACAAGACTCGATCTATGGTCGACTCAGGAGATTTAAGTATTCCCTGTATGATTAGCATAATAAATATATTTCAACCAACAGAACCACCACTCATCATACCTTACTTATGACATACCGGACACAACCGTCTCGACAAAGACCGGAGACAAGCTCATGTCTACCCAAGACAGAGGCTTTCCCGGATTCCTTCCGGTATGCATGAAAGGCATATGATGGTGACTACTATCACGAACATATCAAACTCCAATGAAATCATCAATATGCACTCATGAGTAGGGACATATCATCACATAAAATAACGGATACTCCGTGTCGAGGTGGTGTTGTAAACATGTAAAATAACACACACAATATTATGCCAGGGTTCAGAATGCTTGCCTTCAAGTTGTGGAGAGGCAGGGTGCAATCCAAAACTTTTGAAAGTTTTCTTCTCTCTCCAAAAATCCTATTTTTAAAAATATTCAAATTAAGACATAGTTTCAAAACAGTACAAAAAAGTTGTCTGAATTTTTTTCAAATTAATATAAAATAAACTAGACAAAATTTGAGGAAGGTAGGAAGAAGAACCAACTCATTTGGAGTTATGTTTAAAAAGTTATAGCCAGTCAAATTCTGTTTTTTTAATAAAACAGAAAAAGGAAAACGATTCGAAAACTAAACACGTCGAAGGCGTACTCTGGTTTTACGTCTTCACTTATTCCAGTGTGGATGGCACGTGGGTCACTGACAGTGGTTCCATGGGGCCCACTGGTCAGGTTTGACAAGTCGTCTCTCCCTCCTCTTCCTCTGCCCAAGCAGAGGCGGGATTCCGGCAATCGCCGCCGGCGATTGGCGGCTCCTCGCAGGGCTCCGAGGGCGAGGATGGATCCACTAGTCCAGGACGGTCCTCCTGGTGGTTACTAGGCAGGTGGGGACGGAGGGAGTCGCCGGTGACGAGCTTCGCGGCTGCCGGTGGTTGCGGGAGCAATGGGTGTTTGGGCTATGGTGGCTCCTGGTCGAGGGTGAGAGGCTGGGCAGCTCCACATGGTCGAGGGTAGTTGGGTGGTGGTGTTGGATGGTCGAGGGAGGGCCTGGTTGCGATGAACGGCACCAGAGAGCGGCGGCGGCCCAACTGGCCGGAGACGGGGAAGATGGCCTTCCCAGGTCGATTGCAGGGTAAGGGAGCCCTAGGGGAACGTCTTGAGCTTGACTGAGGGCCTAGGTGAGCTCGGGGTTTCCATATATAGGAGACCGAGGTTAGTTCCCGTGGCGGTGGATAAGAACACCGGCGAACCGCCTCTCTGTTGCTGCAGGGCGACATGGCGGCGACGAGCGCTTGTAGACGAGCTTGAGGATAAGCTTGGACTGCTCCAGAGGGCAGCTGGCGCGTGGCTGTGGCTCGGGCGGCGCTATCCGTGGCAGAGCTCACTGTGGCTGGCCGCTAGCCACCATGGCCGACCTGACGGCGGTGCTGTGGGGCTCCAGGGGCGGCCTGGAGTGTTCTGGGGAGTGGATGAGGACGGCCGTGGCTTTACGGATGAGCAAAGGCCAGGGGCCAGACGCGGCGACCCACGCGCACACACGTGTAAAACGCGCGCTCTGGGTGCACCCAGCGCACGCGCGCTACGTGCTCGACTCAATGTCAGAGCGTGAAAAAGGGCTAGGGTGAGGCTGGGGGTTAGCAAGCCTAGGTTAGGGTTAGCTAGGAGCTTAGTGGACAAGTTAGTTAGGTTAGAGGATCAAGTTTACAAAGTGAAAGCACAAGTGCTCCCTAGGTAGTTTTGGTAATTAATGACAACATATCTTTTGTTGGACTAACACTTTTATCTAGTATGTTTTAGATAAGTTCAACAATGGAGTGGCATGGACTGAAGGATGTGGGAACTCCTTCAAGATGCTAAGGACAAAGGATTGGCTCAAGCTTCAAGCTCAAGACTCTTCATTTTACATTTTAGTGATCCAAGATCACATTGAGTCTATAGGAAAAGCCAATACTATCAAGGAGGGATGAGGTGTTGCTTAATGAGCCTCTTGCTTCAAGTGCTTAGTGATATGCTCCAAATACCCTCAACTACTTTCCCACTTCCACACATATGTCCTAAACCTAAAGTCAAATTCGGCCCCATTGATTCTTTCTATCCGGCGCCACCGAGTTTGGATGTCTTAGCCACTGCCACAAACCCTAGGCAAATCGGTCTCACCGATAGGGATCTCGGTCTCACCGAGATGGGAGTGTAATCTCTCTGTGTATGTCCATTATCAAAATCAGTCTCACCGAGTTTGAGCAATCGGTACTACCGAGATTACAATGCAAACTCTCTGGTTAACTTATTATCAAAATCGGTCCCACCGAGTTTGATAATCGGTCAAACCGAGTTTGCCTGACCAACTCTCTGGAAAGCTTATTACCAAAATCGGTCCCACCGAGTTTGTGTAATCGGTCTTACCGAGATTACGTTATGCCCTAACCCTAACCGAATCGGTCCCACCGAGTTGCATTCCGGTCCCACCGAAAACCCTAACTGTCACATTATTTGCTAAATCGGTCTGACCGAGTTTCACGATTTGGTCCCACCGAGTTTGGTAGATTGTGTGTAATGGTTAGATTTTGTGTGGAGGCTATATATACCCCTCCACCTCCTCTTCATTCATGGAGAGAGCCATCAGACTGAACCTACACTTCCAGCATCCTATTTCTGAGAGAGAACTACCTACTCATGTGTTGAGGCCAAGATATTCCATTCCTACCATATGAATCTTGATCTCTAGCCTCCCCAAGTTGCTTTCCACTCAAACCCTCTTTCCACCAGATCTAAATCCTATGAGAGAGAGTTGAGTGTTGGGGAGACTATCATTTGAAGCACAAGAGCAAGGAGTTCATCATCAACACACCATTTGTTACTTCTTGGAGAGTGGTGTCTCCTAGATTGGCTAGGTGTCACTTGGGAGCCTCCGACAAGATTGTGGATTTGAACCAAGGAGTTTATAAGGGCAAGGAGATCGCCTACTTCGTGAAGATCTACAGCTAGTGAGGCAAGTCCTTCGTGGGCGACGGCCATGGTGGGATAGACAAGGTTGCTTCTTCATGGACCCTTCATGGGTGGAGCCCTCCGTGGACTCGCGCAATCGTTACCCTTCGTGGGTTGAAGTCTCCATCAATGTGGATGTACGATAGCACCACCTATTGGAACCACGCCAAAAACATCCATGTCTCCAATTGCTTTTGAATCCTCCAAACCCTTCCCTTTACATTCTTGCAAGTTGCATGCTTTACTTTCCGCTGCTCATATACTCTTTGCATGCTTGCTTGCTATATGTTGTGAATGTTAAACTTGTGCCTAAACTCCACTCAAACTTTAAAGAAACTTAAAAACTGCAACTTTGGTACTTAGTGTCTAATCACCCCCCCTCTAGACACCTCTTCTCAAGGTCCTACAAGTGGTATTAGAGCATTGGTTTCCATTGCCTTGGTTTAATCACCATTGGAGGAAGATGGATGAGTCTACTTTGGGGAGTCTTAGACATAGAGTGCCTATTCTTGATGGAGAGTATTTTCGTGAGTGGAAAAATGAGATGCTTGTTATTTTCAATCAATATCATTTTAACAAGTACATTGCTAGCCCTTGTGCACCTTATGTTGATCCTATGCATCCAACCCATGATGAGTCTATTGACATGATTAGGAATGTTAGAACTCTTAATCTTATCACTAGAGGCTTGCCTAGAAACTTGATTATAAAACTGCCTACTCTTGAGTGTGCCTACACTATATGGAAATTTCTTGAGGAATGATTTCCTGATTATTCTTTGAAAAATCTAGATGAAATTCTCCATAAGTCTATTGCTTTGAGTAAAATGAATACTAGTGATCCTATGTTTGGTGATTGTCTATTTGAGATTACAAATCTTATGCGTGCCAAAGGAAATGTTGGTATTATTAGTGACATTATTTCCAAAGCTATAAGAATTCATAGACAAGATTATTGTCAAACTCATTCTAATGAATTACCCTCTCTAGGATTTGATCCACCACATGACGATGTTGAACATGGATACTATGATGAGGATGATGATAGTGACTTCGATCTTGATGATGCAATGAGACATTTTGGTCTTATGGCAAATCTTCGGGGATATATGTCAGGAGGAAAGGAATGGGTTCTTCATAGTGGAAGTACCGATCACATGACCGGAGATAAAGACATGTTTCGTGAGCTTGCTGATAATGATAGTCCTCGAAAGTATGTCACTTTCGGTGACAACTCAAAGGGTAAGGTGGTTGGCCTCGGTAAGGTGGCCATCTCACATGATAGCTCCATACAAAATGTTATGCTCGTTGAATCTCTTGGTTACAACTTACTTTCAGTATCTAGACTTGCTGATTTCGGTTTCAATGTTCTATTTAATGAAGTAGATTTCCAAGTGTTTCGTCGAGATAATCATAAAATGGTCTTTACTGGTGTGCGTAGAGGTGATCTATACATTGTTGATTTCACTAAAAAGGCTCAATCTCAAACTTGCTTCATTGCTAAATCCTTAAAAGGCTGGTTATCGCATAGACGATTAGGTCATGTTGGTATGCGAAACCTTGACAAGCTTATTAAGGGAAATCATATCCTTGGAGTTAACGATGTCATATTTGATAAGGATAGACTTTGTAGTGCTTGTCAAGCAGGTAAACAGGTTGGAGGAAGGCATCCCGTGAAGAACATCATGACCACGAAGAGGCCAGTCGAGCTACTTCACATGGATCTCTTGGGTCCCAACTCTTACAAGAGTCTCGGTGGAAATTCTTTTGGTCTAGTTATAGTTGATGATTTTTCAAGATTTACGTGGGTGTTCTTTCTTGATGATAAATCGCAGGTCCAAAAGATCTTCAAAAACTTCGCTAGGAAGGCCCAAAACCAATTTGGAGTGAAGATCAAGAAGGTTCGCAGCGACAACGGAACGGAGTTCAAGAACGCAAATGTGGACACCTTTCTTGACGAAGAAGGGATTTCACACGAGTTCTCGGCTACGTACACACCTCAACAAAATGGAGTTGTTGAGAGGAAGAACCGGACACTCATCGAAATGGCGAGAATGATGCTTGATGAGTACAAGACACCGAAGCACTTTTGGGCAGAAGTGGTTGAGACAGCTTGTCATGCAACAAATCGCTTGTATCTTCACAAGGTACTCGGCAAGACGACATAGGAGCTACTCACCGGTAATAAACCCCAAGTTGGATACTTTCGAGTATTCGGCTCAAAGTGCTACATTCTTGATAAGCATCGTTGTTCTAAATTTGCTCCTAAGTCTCATGAAGGTTTCCTACTAGGTTATGGCTCAAACTCTCACACTTACCGTGTCTACAACAATTTCACCCGAAAGGTTGAAGAGACGGTAGATGTGAAGTTTGATGAATCAACGGCTCGCAAGTAGAGCAATTGCCAATTGATGTAGGAGACAAAGATCCTTCGGAAGCAATCCAAGACTTGTCTATTGGCAAGGTCTGTCCAACGGAGGTGAAGGAGAGTACCTCGTCTGTCCAAGTGGAAGCTTCTACTTCACGACAAGGTGAACCAAGAGTTGATACGGAAGCATCCACAAGTGGGACACACCAAGATGAAGAAAATGAGGAAGTGCATCAAGATGAACGTCAACAACCTCCTTCTCCACCACGACAAGAGAACGACAACGCCAATAATGAAGAAGGCCAAGAAGAAGAACAAGATGAAGAAGATGTTCAACGAAGACCCAATCAAAAGCTTTCACGAGTTCGAGCAAGAATTGCTAAAGACCATCCCGTAGAGCAAATCTACAATGATATTCAAACCGGGAGAATCACTCGCTCTAAAACTTGTTTAGCTAACTTTTGTGAAAACTATTCTTTCATCTCTAGCATTGAACCTATGAAGGTCGAAGAAGCATTGGAAGATCCGGATTGGATAAATGCTATGCATGAAGAGCTACACAACTTTGAGAGGAACCATGTTTGGACATTGGTTGAGAAGCCTGACAACAACCACAACATCATCGGTACCAAATGCGTGTTTCGCAACAAGCAAGATGAAGAGGGACAAGTAGTTCGCAAAAAAGCACGTCTCGTCGCCCAAGGCTACACACAAGTCGAAGGTATGGACTATGGTGAGACTTACGCCCCCGTTGCTAGACTTGAGTCCATTTGCATCTTACTTACCTATGCTAATCACCATGATATCACCTTGTACCAAATGGACATTAAAAGTGCTTTTCTAAATGGTGAAATAGAGGAGGAAGTTTATGTTAAACAACCTCCCGGCTTTGTCAATCCTAAGAAACCCAATCATGTTTACAAACTTCACAAAGCTCTTTATGGACTTAAACAAGCTCCTAGAGCATGGTATAAATGCTTGACCAAGTTCCTTATTGAAAAAGGCTTTGAAATTGGGAAAATTGATTCTACTCTTTTTACTAAAAGGGTTAATGGTGAACTCTTTGTGTGCCAAATTTATGTTGATGATATTATATTTGGTTCAACTAACCCTCATTTTAGTGAAAAGTTTGTGAAGCTAATGTCGGAGAAGTTTGAGATGTCTATGATGAGTGAATTCAAATTCTTTCTTGGGTTGCAAATCAAGCAAACCAAGGAAGGTACTTTTGTCTCTCAAACGAAGTACACTAAGGACTTATTCAAGAAGTTCAATATGCAAGAATGAAAAGGTATGTCTACACCCATGCCTACTAGTGGACATCTTGATTTGACCAAAGATGGTGAACCGGTTGATCAAAAGGTTTATCGCTCTATGATTGGTTCATTGTTATATCTATGTGCTTCACGTCCCGATATTATGCTAAGTGTGTGCATGTGTGCACGATATCAAGCTGCTCCTAAAGAATGTCATCCTAAGGCCGTGAAAAGGATAGTGAGATACTTAATCCATACACCAAATTTTGACATTTGGTATCCTAAGAGGGCCTCTTTCGATCTTGTTGGCTATTCCGACTCGGACTATGCCGGAGACAAGGTTGATAGAAAGTCCACTTCGGGTACTTGTCAATTTCTTGGTAGATCTCTTGTGTCTTGGTCCTCCAAGAAACAAAACTCGGTATCCTTATCCACCGCCGAAGCAGAATATATTGCCGCTGGTTCATGTTGTGCTCAATTACTTTGGATGACCCAAACTCTTAAAGATTATGGGATATATGTGAGACATGTTCCATTGCTTTGTGATAATAAAAGTGCTATCAAAATTGGTCATAATCCTGTGCAACATTCTCGAACTAAGCATATTGAAGTTCGTCATCATTTCATTCGAGATCATGTTGCTAAGGGTGACATTGATCTTAAGCATGTTCGCACCGAAAAGCAATTAGCGAATATATTTACTAAACCTCTTAATGAGAAAGTGTTTTGCAGGTTAAGAGGAGAATTGAACATCATTGATGCTTCAATCTTGGAGTAGAAACTTCATTGGATACATGCAAGACATGAGCTTATGACTAATCCTTGATATTTCTCTTATGATGAAAATCTTATGTCTTGGATATATTTGTATCTTGCATGTTATCTAACTCATGTAGGTACTTGGTTGAATCAAACTCCATGAGATTGTAACCTACTCACATCTTGAGCAATCTCTACATCACCAAGTCTCTATACAAAGGTGGTTGAAGACAAGGAAGCACGAAACCATTCAAACATATCCTTTGACAAATTCTATGTTGAGTTTCATGATTGTCATTTTTGGATATACAAGTGCTCTTCCTTGCAAGGACTAACCCATGTAGGTAGATGGACTCAAATTCCAAGTGGTGCTCCAAATTCTTGATGAGCTACATCAACCAAGGTATGTTATTCCATCTTAGAGAAGCTTTACTCCGAGTCATGAGTTAAAGCAACTCGACAAGATGTGAATACATCAAGATGCTTAAACGAAAAATGGCAACCCCATTTTGAGATTAAACGATGAGTATGGCCTATGATCAAGTGATCTCACTTGACTCCTAAGTCAATATACTCTAACATAGGTGACTTTGTCGCCGACCATCTCTAAATGAAGTTCTCCTGTGTTCTTTTCTGAGTTTTTGCATTTGTCTCATGCATATGTGTTTTCCCTTTCAAAAAAAAAACTTCATCTAGATTTCTTTCTGTTTTCTCTGCATTTTCTGCATCTAATTCCTTGCATATCTTTTAGTTAATTCCTTGCAAATCTTTGTGAGATCTTACTAGTCTAGTGAGCTGAGGTGACAAGTGTTTTCTCTGTGATGAACTCGGTTACACCAATTTGTTATTTTCGGTCCAACCAAATCTTTTCGGTACGGCCGAAGCATACCACTCGATGCCACCGATTTCATAATAGGAAAAACTCTTTGCCACATATTCTGTGCTTCTTCTGATCCAGCTCCACTCAATGAATCTTGTCCTCTACAAGCATCACATTTTCATCCTTGCTTTGTTCTGTGTCTCAAGGACCAAACCCACTCGATAGACTCCAGAAGACCCTTCTTGGAAATTGATGTCAAAGGGGGAGAGAAAGAACATCAAAGTTTATCATTTGGAGATAGAGAGAGAGCATCAAAACTTATCACCTATCTTCTTAAGGGAGAGAGAGACCTTCTAGGGGGAGAGACCCTCAAAAGACGAGAGAGATCTCCAGGGGGACAGGATACTTAAGTATAAAGTATTTATCAAGGATCCCAGATGCTTGGTGTTCAAGAGGAAAGATGTCCACATGTCTTCTTGAGGGGAGAGACATGTTCATATGATCTGTTGTGCTCATTTTGCATTAGCATACATTAGCTCTGAACTTTAGCTCTGATCATCATTCATATCTTTCAGCTCTGTTTTCCTTCAGCTCTGATTTTGTGTTCCCTATCTTCTCCCAGTATCCCATGTTAGATTCAGGGGGAGCAAGACATCTAAGGGAAAGAGATCATTTAAATTCATTGCATATCTTTACTCTTGGGGACATGTCTAATCCAATGTGGTACTCAGTACTCACTCTCTACATGTCATCCCAGTCTTGGTATTCTTGTGGTTTCTTCTGTTTGCTCTGACTAGTAGATGCATCTGTGTTATCTAACCTTTTTTTCATAGGTTCATTCCATCCTAAGTCAACTCAAGACCACAAGGTAAGTATATGCATCACAATCATGTGTATGAGGAATTCTTGCTGATGTACATACTGTTTGCAAGAAGGACTGATGGGCATGAAGGTATTCTCTTTAATACTTTTTGCTCTGATGCATATAGCCAAGATACATGTAACACATTGCCTGCTCTATCATGGTTATGCTATCACATGCTTCTATATTTCATATTCACATGATTGCATACATGTAGGGGGAGCCTATGCTTGTTACATGTCTTTCCAAAGCTTTACTTGCTATTCTTTATATATATCTTTATCTAAAGCTTTGATGTATGTTGCCATCAATTACCAAAAAGGGGGAGATTGAAAGGACAAGTGCTCCCTAGGTGGTTTTGGTAATTAATGACAACATATCTTTTGTTGGACTAACACTTTTATCTAGTATGTTTCAGATAAGTTCAACAATGGAGGGGCATGGACTAAAGGATGTGGGAACTCCTTCAAGATGCTAAGGACAGAGGATTGGCTCAAGCTTCAAGATCAAGACTCTTCATTTTACATTTTAGTGATCCAAGATCACATTGATTCTATAGGAAAAGCCAATAATATCAAGGAGGGATGAGGTGTTGCTTAGTGAGCCTCTTGCTTCAAGTGCTTAGTGATATGCTCCAAATACCCTCAACTACTTTCCCACTTCCACACATATGTCCTAAACCTAAAGTCAAACTCGGCCCCACTGATTCTTTCTATCCGGCGCCACCAAGTTTGGATGTCTTAGCCACTGCTACAAACCCTTAGCAAATCGGTCTCACCGATAGGGATCTCGGTCTCACCGAGATGGGATTGTAATCTCTCTGTGTATGTCCATTATCAAAATCGGTCTCACCGAGTTTGAGCAATCGGTACGACCGAGATTACAATGCAAACTCTCTGGTTAACTTATTATCAAAATCGGTCCCACCGAGTTTGATAATCGGTCAAACCGAGTTTGCCTGACCAACTCTCTGGAAAGCTTATTACCAAAATCGGTCTCACCGAGTTTGTGTAATCGGTCTTACTGAGATTACGTTATGCCCTAACCCTAACCGAATCGGTCCCACCGAGTTGCATTCCGGTCCAACCGAAAACCCTAACGGTCACATTATTTGCTAAATCGGTCTGACCGAGTTTAGCGATTCGGTCCCACCGAGTTTGGTATATTTTGTGTAACGGTTAGATTTTGTGTGCAGGCTATATATACCCCTCCACCTCCTCTTCATTCGTGGAGAGAGCCATCAGACGGAACCTACACTTCCAGCATCCTATTTCTGAGAGAGAACTACCTACTCATGTGTTGAGGCCAAGATATTCCATTCCTACCATATGAATCTTGATCACTAGCCTTCCCCAAGTTGCTTTCCACTCAAACCCTCTTTCCACCAGATCCAAATCCTATGAGAGAGAGTTGAGTGTTGGGGAGACTATCATTTGAAGCACAAGAGCAAGGAGTTCATCATCAACGCACCA
The DNA here is from genome assembly GCF_018294505.1 of Triticum aestivum. Classification (NCBI taxonomy): domain Eukaryota; kingdom Viridiplantae; phylum Streptophyta; class Magnoliopsida; order Poales; family Poaceae; genus Triticum; species Triticum aestivum. The sequence goes on along the minus strand of NC_057813.1, from coordinate 283,760,296 downwards.
TTTGTTACTTCTTGGAGAGTGGTGTCTCCTAGATTGGCTAGGTGTCACTTGGGAGCCTCCGACAAGATTGTGGAGTTGAACCAAGGAGTTTGTAAGGGCAAGGAGATCGCCTACTTCGTGACGATCTACCGCTAGTGAGGCAAGTCCTTCGTGGGCGACGGACATGGTGGGATAGACAAGGTTGCTTCTTCGTGGACCCTTCGTGGGTGGAGCCCTCCGTCGACTCGCGCAACCATTACCCTTCATGGGTTGAAGTCTCCATCAACGTGGATGTATGATAGAACCACCTATCGGAACCACGCCAAAAACATCCGTGTCTCCAATTGCGTTTGAATCCTCCAAACCCTTCCCTTTACATTCTTGCAAGTTGCATGCTTTACTTTCCACTGTTCATATACTCTTTGCATGCTTGCTTGCTATATGTTGTGAATGTTAAACTTGTGCCGAAACTCCACTCAAACTTTAAAGAAACTTAAAAACTGCAACTTTGATACTTAGTGTCTAATCACCCCCCCTCTAGACACCTCTTCTCAAGGTCGTACACAAAGCTAGCTAAAAACCATGCCAAAACTGGCCATGCACACAAGGTGTTTGACAAAATGCTAGAGGCATCTAGGCAGTTCTTGGAGTGGCCAAAATCTCTAGATCCTAGTCTCTTTAGAAGATAAGGAGGGTGGCAAGGTTAGTTTGTCAAGGCTAGAAACTTGCTAGTGCAAATATTTGAGAAAACCAAATCTGGCCAGAAAGAAAAGGATATGGTTTCATGGACCAAAAAATACTCCCATCGGGCCACTCTCCTGGACTTAAGGGTTTTGTAGGGTGGTTTAAAAGCAGGAGAAAGATCATGGGCAATGGAGAAAAAGAAAATGGAGTTGTAGTACAAAACACCCAACTGGACCAGAGAGCAAAAGGGGATTATTTGCTCAAATTTTTCAAATAAAAATCATGATTTTTTGCATAAAATTGAATTATATGCATCTAGTGACATCTCCAAATTTTTATGTAATTTTCAAAGAAATATTTAAATAGGTTGTAGTGAAATCTTACCAACTGGACCAGTTTTGAAAACTAGGGATAGAGCTTAAAATCTCCAATTAATAAAAGATATTTTTGCACTAGAGTGATTTAAAAACATCACATGACATCCCCAAATTTTGGTGCAAATTTTAAATGTATTTATCAAATGGTTGTAGTGCAAAAGAGGCTCCAGAACTTATGAAAAATCATTTTAAAAGAATAAAGCTCAGGAAAAACAATTATGCAAATAAATTCACTGATAAAGAATTGTTTCATTGAGAGAGTATACAAGTCCAATAATATTTTTGGAAAGTTTCCACTTGAGGTAAAAACTCCAAAAAAATCAAAGAGAAGAGAGGTTTCTGAAATCAAAAGAAAATCCAGAAAATACAATTTTTAATCTCCTTGCAAATTTTAACAAACAAAACATAGTTAAATTTTTGGGGTGTTACAACACTACCCCCCTTAAGAAAAATATTGTCCTTGAGATTTGCTAAGGGCTGTTTAGAAAAGAAATACTCCTACTATTCAAAAATAATATCACAAAAATAACCATCATACTTATGCAATTAAGATGTGGCTACAGTGAGTGGGCAATAAGTGGTGCAAAACTACAGTGTGGCATGGTGGCGTTGCGTGATTTTTTTTACGGTAAATGCTACTGTTCGATACAGTAAAATTTTGATTAAAAAAATCTAAACTACTAAAATACGCTGGTCGTACCCGAGAGCACAGTGCTCTCTCTGGCTGACAGGTGGACTCGGGGCCCACTGTCGGACTCTTCTTCTACCTCTGGCTCTCTCTTCTCCCTCTCTCATGTGCGCTTTCCCGCGCTTTCTCCATCGGCGACCGCTAGCGCGTAGGGCATCTAGGCCGTACTGCGGTAGTGCGCGGCGTGCTAGCTGCCGGCGCAGCATGCACTCACCTCGCGGGCTAGTGCGTTGTCGACACTGCTCACGGATTCGCCTCCGAGCATCAGCGATCGGGCGACGAGCGGCACTGGTGGACTTCGCCCACCGTACACCTATCTCGAGCTATAAAACGACCGAGGTGTTCCTTTCTTCTTCCTCACACCTAGCTTCGCTTCTTCTTTTCCTTCCTTCTCCTCCATTTCTGTTTGTAGGAGCTCGAGACGAGGCTGCAATGGCGGAGGTGATGCCATACTGGTACGTGATCCTGGTGTGTGGAGGGATGGCGGCGTTGTTGGGGCTCTCTGTGCTCCTGTGCGTAATGATCTTCGATGATCGTCGCGATGCGGCCGCTCGAGTGTTAGCTCTCCACTGTGGCGGTGATCATAAGGATTAAGTACGGTGTCGGGTCCTAGCTGTTCTCAGTGTGCTGGACGTAACTTGTACCCGAATAATTTCCCACAAATCCCTCCTTCAGAGACTGTGGTGCTAGTGAGGTGATCAGTTAGGTGCAAAAATGTTTGTGTGGTCGAGTGGTTGTGGTTGCGAGTTTGCCGTCATGGTGCTGCGTGAATAAAAATCTATGTCGTGAAGTGACACATGCCGCAACAACACAGGGAAACATCTCACTTCAGGATTTACCGAGAGTGAAAACAGTTCGTAAAAATTAACAGCAGTAAGGAACACTCACAATAATTTAATTCGCCGCACAAATTTAGGATACTACACATAAATTGCAACATATCACTGAACCTATAATCATAGCAGTGACATTTACAAAGACAACTGTAAATGGACAGGGTCCTGAGAGAACGTCTCTGGTATTGGGGCACACTCTTCTTCTATCGGGGGAAGTGGATTGACGAGTCGGTGAACGCGTCTCTCCTATTGGGGCCTCAGTAGTCTGCCGATGGCGATATGAGGATTTAAATCAGCGAGACTATGGAGGTAACCCATTACTTGCTGGGTCAAACGCTCTTGGGCGATGACATACTGGGCAAGGTTTGCCAACACTGGGTCTCTCTCGATTCGCCCACCGGGAAAAGATGCTACTTCTCTGGGTGTTGCGCGAGACGGAAAGTAATAATACCCCCGATCACTCGCATAGGGCACCGCGAATCAAAGGCAAGCAAGTGCTTCGTACGCAGCAGCTTCTATGGCCATATGTGGGGTTGGCATAGATTTCCCCATGAAGGAGATTTCCGTTGGGTCTTGGTTTGGGTTTGCGGGAGGGATGTGCACCACTGCCCAATATTTCGAGGTGGATGGGGTGATCCTCGATTTGAGCAGCTCGTACTAGGGTGGACGGATGGCACTCATGGTACTGCAAGTAAAGTCCCACAAAATTTTAACGAAGCTACCTAGGGCTGCATCTGGAGTTCTCAGATAAACGTTGGGGCTCGTCATGGTAAAAAAATGGTTGTGAGAGTTGTGCACAAGGTGAGGGATACTTGGCAAGGTCAGGAGGTGGCCTTTTATATAGCATCCGAGCGGGGTCTTTTACCGCGGTGAAGAGTAACTAGTCTGTCGGTTCTGCTCTACGGGGTCGGGGTCAACGCTACAGATACACATATCTCACAAAAGTGACGCATTACTGTGGGTGTCATCGGGGTGGTTTTTGGTAGTTGTGCCCGGGATTAAGAATGCAACCGCAATCTAACATATTTATGCAAGGCTACTATTCAAAACAGAGGCACACAAGCAGGATGCGCTTATACAAGGCGATGCAAGATTACATAATTATAGGGCGTGGGCATACTGAGACTTGGCACTACTTGAGTGACTTAGTCTACCTCGTTGATATCTAAGCTGGCATGCCTTGTGGATGTCGAGGCTTCTCCACGGGTTTCACCGTCGGGATTAGCTGGAGGGGGTTGAGGAGCTGCTGGGTCGGGGTAGCGATGATGACCATCCCGGGGATTGTTGGCCACAGTCCCGCTGGAGCGTGTTCCCAAAAGGCGACAACGCACTTCTGGGGACACCAAGGTATTTTGGTCAATGGCTGGGGCAGACCTCAAGGATTCAATTGGTTGTCCGAACAACACGATTGGGTTGTCGGCGTCGGGCTCATCTTCTCCTCTCGCCGGGGCTCGGCAAACTAGTTCTCCATGAGCTGCGATCAGATCAAGGGTGATTTGATCGAACAGTTCCTCTAGTGCACTTACATAGCACACCAGATGCAATAATGCAGGATCCGTCTCGTGATCTCCGTTGACAACCTGGGGTGGCCTACCATACCCGTCACGGCTGGGGTAGTAGTAGAACGAGCGACAGTTAACTCTGGGCGACAAGTGCCGGAGTTGAACTATAGCCTCTCGAGCTGCTAGTTGGATGGCTTGTGGCTCAAAGGAAGTCATCCTTCCGGTGAACCGGTAGGGGCGTTCGGGCGATAGGCCCCTACCATAGATGTGCACAGTGGCCCAGAATTGACGGCTTTCACCACTCATGGGTCCTTGGTACACAACATATTCTGGGGGCTCTTCTAATGCAAAGGCACGGCGGGTGAGGTTTGCTAGCACGGTCACAAAACCTCCAAGGTTGTTTGCTGTGGTCTCATTGTGCACGACGGGGCCAGGCATTTTAGCTCGGTATGGGGTAGAGGCGGTGCTGTGCTGGTTTGAGGCTAGCGTGCCCTTTTTATAGAAAAAGGGGGCGGAGTCTTCCTTCGCACGCCTGCGGATGAGACAATACAGGTGTCGGTCACTGGCGCGTGATCGACGGGCTAGGCTGATAGGTTGGGCACCGACTGCCAAAAAGGTGTCTGGGTCACTGTGTGGCTATCTTACACGAGAAGCTTGGCTGGGATTAGGCTAAGGTCTGGTGGGTTGGTTAACCTAGGTTTATCGACCTGGCTAAGATAGGATTAGCCAATGGTCAGCCTGGCTCTGATACCAAGTCTGTGACGACCGGTTTTCCGGGTATTAATTTCCTAGAAAATGGCCTTTGTGCTCACCAGCCCCAGGATTACTGTTAGCTGATGAGGCACCAACTTGATATAGAAACTCCAAGAAAAAATACATAATATGTAGTACAAGACCATTCTGGCTTATGAGTACAACACAAGGTTGCTAGTGGTTGATGGCGGAAGCGGTTTGTGGTTCTTCAACGTCTATGGGACTCCATTTCCCACATGAACAGCTAACCAGGATAACTCGTATCTTCGGGAGGCTGCTATCATCATTGCATAGGCTCCGGGGCTGTCATCGCAACGCTCCTCTCCGAGCAAGAAATCTGGCCAAGACGATAACCAGGGACAAGCCAGTGAGTACTTTGAATGTACTCGCAAACATTTTGAACACAGGTATAATATATCAGATGATATTCATGCTCAGAATTATTCTGTAATCACAATGTAAATCACAAAGGTAAAACCCATGATGCACACAGACAGGTTATTCATAACGATACTAGAGTAGGAATGGAATGCACCGATCGGGTGTCTGAAGTGACGCCTCAAAATGATAATAATTTAAAGCTTTGCCACAGTCAGGCGTCTGAGCGACACCACATAAAGGGCTTATAAGTGATTTAAATGACAAGCATGCCGCGGTCGGGCGTCTAAGCGACACCACATAAAGGGCTTATAAGAGAATAATGACAAATATGCCGCAGTCGGGCGTCTAAGCGACACCACATAAAGGGCTTATAAGAGAATAATGACAAATATGCCGGAGCCGGGCATCTAAGTGACACCGCATAAAGGGCTTATAAGAGAATAATTACAGTGAATATCCAGGAGGTAAAACCATCCCAGGGATACCCAATAATTCAAATAATCTAACCAATTAGTCCACAATAATAATAACCATAATCATCATATGTCACAGGTCATAACCAATGTTCGGGTTTAGCTGTTTTTCCTCCGAAGACCGACACTGAGACCGATACTTGACCCGTCTCAGACTGTAGTCCTTCACCATGGACACGGCTATTCAAATAGATATAATCTCCATAGAGGGTGTACTCTTTACCCACGACTAACGGATTCCATTAGTCTATCGAGACTAATTCCGTCTATGGTCTTTTAATTGAAAACACACCTGACCGCACATACCAGCCTGACTTACCGGTGCCTGGAATCACCCAAGACACTAGTTAAGCAAAACTCTAAGTGGGGAGGCTACAACCTCGATTATCATGGGATCACAAAAATTTATATCGCGCACAAACTGGGGGAGCTACCCCCTCGGCTACAACCGAAAACACCCATGTCCCCGGACCAGGTGGCATGCCTGCCGGATGCAGCCGGTATCTTCCACCATGGCCTCTCTGTACGGTGTATGCTAGAAAGGGGTTGACAACTTACTGAACCATACCCTAACTATGGCAGGGAGCAGTGGTAGTACGAAACAAGTATGGGGGTTACTAGAACAAGACTCGATCTATGGTCGACTCAGGAGGTTTAAGTATTCCCTGTATGATTAGCATCACAAATATATTTCAACCAACAGAACCACCACTCATCATACCTTACTTATGACATACCGGACACATCCGTCTCGACGAAGACCGGAGACAAGCTCATGTCTACCCAAGACAAAGGCTTTCCCGGATTCCTTCCGGTATGCATGAAAGGCATATGATGGTGACTACTATCACGAACATATCAAGCTCCAATGAAATCATCAATATGCACTCATGAGTAGGGACATATCATCACATAAAATAATGGATACTCCGTGTTGAGGTGGTGTTGTAAACGTGTCAAATAACACACACAATATTATGCCAGGGTTCAGAATGCTTGCCTTCAAGTTGTGGAGAGGCATGGTGCAATCCAAAACTTTTGAAAGTTTTCTTCTCTCTCCAAAAATCCTATTTTTGAAAATATTCAAATTAACACATAGTTTCACAACAGTACAAAAAAGTTGTCTAAATTTTTTTCAAATTAATATAAAATAAACTAGACAAAATTTGAGGAAGGTAGGAAGAAGAACCAACTCATTTGGAGCTATATTTAAAAAGTTATAGCCAGTCAAAGTTTCAGTCAAATTCTGTTTATTTTTTAAAATACAACAGAAAAAGAAAAATGATTCGAAAACTAAACACTTCGAAGGCGTACTCTGGTTTTACGTCTTCACTTATTCCAACATGGCTGGCGCGTGGGTCACTAACAGTGGGTCCATGGGGCCCACTAGTCAGGTTTGACCAGTCGTCTCTCCCTCCTATTCCTCTAACCGAGCGGAGGCGGGACTCCGGTGATCGCCGCCGGCGATTGGAGGCTCCTCCCATGGCTCCGAGGGCGGGGATGGATCCGCCAGTCCAGGATGGTCCTCTCGGTGGTTGCTAGGTAGGTGGGGACGGAGGGAGTCGCCGGCGACGAGCTTCGCGGCGGCCGGTGGGTTCGGGAGCAATGGGGGTTTGGGCTATGGTGGCTCCCGGTCGAGGGTGAGAGGCTGGGCAGCTCCGCACGGTCGAGGGGAGTCAGGTGGTGGTGTTGGATGGTCGAGGGAGGGCCTGGTTGCGATGAACGGCACCAGAGAGCGGCGGCGGCCGAGCTAGCCGGAGACGGGGAAGATGGCCTTCCCAGGTCGATTGCAGGTAAGGGAGCCCTAGGGGAACGTCTTGAGCTTGACTGAGGGCCTAGGCAAGCTCGGGGTTTCCTTATATAGGCGGCCAAGGTCGGTTCCCGCGGCGGTGGATAAGAACACCGGCGAACCGCCTCTCTGTTGCTGCAGGGCGACGTGGCGGCGACGAGCGCTTGTAGACAAGCTTGAGGATAAGCTTGGACTGCTCCAGAGGGCAGCTGGCGCGCGGCTGTGGCTCGGCCGGCGCCGTCCGTGGCAGAGCTCACTGTGGCTAGCCGCTAGCCGCCGTGGCCGACCTGACGGCGGCGCTGTGGGGCTCCAGGGGCGGCCTGGGCATTCTGGGGAGTGGATGAGGAAGACCATGGCTCTGCGGGTGAGCAAAGGCGAGGGGACAGACGCGGCGACCCGCGCGCACGCACGTGTAAAACGCGCGCTCTGGGCGGGCCCAGCGCACGCGTGCTACGTGCTCGACGCAATGTCAGAGCGTGAAAAAGGGCAAGAGTGAGGCTGGGGGTTAGCAGGCCTGATTTAGGGTTAGCTAGGAGCTTAGTGGACAAGTTAGTTAGGTTAGAGGATCAAGTTTACAAAGCTAGCTAAAAACCATGCCAAAACTGGCCATGCACACAAGGTGTTTGAAAAAATGCTAGAGGCATCTAGGCAGTTCTTGGAATGGCCAAAATCTCCAGATCCTAGTCTCTTTAGAAGATAAGGAGGGTGGCAAGGTTAGTTTGTCAAGGCTAGAAACTTGCTAGTGCAAATATTTGAGAAACCCAAATCTGGTCAGAAAGAAAAGGATATGCTTTCATGGACCAAAAATACTCCCATGGGTCCACTCTCCTGGACTTAAGGGTTTTGTAGGGTGGTTTACAAGCAGGAGAAAGATCATGGGCAATGGAGAAAAATAAAATGGAGTTGTAGTACAAAACACCCAACTGGACCAGAGAGCAAAAGAGGATGATTTGCTCAAATTTTTCAAAGAAAAATCATGGGTTTTTGCATAAAAATGAATTATATGCATGTAATGACATCTCCAAATTTTTATGTATTTTTTAAAGAAATATTTAAATAGGCTGTAGTGAAATCTTACCAACTGGACCAGTTTTGAAAACTAGGGGTAGAGCTTAAAATCTCCAATGAATAAAAGATATTTTTGCACTAGAGTGATTTAAAAACATCACATGACATCCCCAAATTTTGGTGCAAATTTTAAATGTATTTATGAAATGGTTGCAATGCAAAAGAGGCTCCAGAACTTATGAAAAAACATTTTAAAAGAATAAAGCTCTGGAAAAACAATTATGCAAATAAATCCACTGATAAGGAATTGTTTCATTGAGAGAGGATACAAGTGCAATAATTTTTTTGGAAAGTTTCCACTTGAGGTCAAAACTCCAAAAAAATCAAAGAGAAGAGAGGTTTCTGAAATCAAAAGAAAATCCAGAAAATACAATTTTTAATCTCCTGGCAAATTTTAACAAACAAAACATAGTTAAAGTTTTTGGGTGTTACACCAACTCTACCGGGAAGCAGTTGCAGCAGCTGCCGCTAAGGCACCTGCTCCTGTCGACGGAGCCCCGAGGGAGAAGAAGACCGGCGGGGCCCCTCGCACCCACTCCGGCAAGCTCACCTCTTCGGGGTGTTGTGCTTCCATTGAGAACGTGCCAGAAAGCTCCGCCGGCAAGACCAAAAAGTCCCAAGCTACACCACCAGAGACCAAGAGGGTGTCC